>NC_090727.1:153560102-153567602 GCF_036898095.1 Palaemon carinicauda
CTACGTCTACTTGTTGAGTCATCAGCAGCCATTGCCTGGTCCTCCCTGGTCTTAAACCTGTTCACTTTCATCCAATTATGTATTATAGATTATAGAGGAAGTTATGTCTACTTGTTGAGTCATCAGCAGCCATTCCCTGGTCCTCCCTGGTCTTAAACCTGTTCACTTTCATCCAATTATGTTTTATAGATTATAGAGGAAGTTATATCTACTTGTTGAGTCATCAGCAGCCATTCCCTGGTCCTTCCCTGGTCTTAAACCTGTTCACTTTCATCCAATTCCGTTTTATAATTATAGAAAAAGCTACGTCTACTTGTTGAGTCATCAGCAGCCATTCCTGGTATTCCCTGGTCTTAAACCTGTTCACTTTCATCCAATTACGTTTTATAAATTATAGAGAAAGCTCTGTCTACTTGTTGAGTCATCAGCAGCCATTCCCTGGTCTTCCCTGGTCTTCAACCTACTCATTTTATCCAATTACCTATATAAATCTATAGATATCCAAACAACAGAAAAAAAACGAAAATACATCTTCATAAAATGAACAGATAAAAGGACTTAGATTTTAGATTTTCAACGCTGCTACCTTATTCAGACAGGCCCACCCCCCTCCCCCAGGTGGGTCTCAAACCCCCCCCCCTCCCCCACCCCACCCCCTCCCCACCTCCACCCCAGGTGGGTTCCCTTCCCACTTATCCACTCCTGTCCTCCACTGGGAGTCTGGAGTCCTGGAGTCCTTCAAAGTTTTCCAATTCCAACTTCAAAAGGGATTGGAAGGTAGCGCTTACGGGTTGCCTCTTGAATCTCTGTGTATACAAATAGTTCGTGTTTATGTCCTGTCTGCAACGCGTCTCGGACAGGTGGAGGACTTCGTGGGAACGGGTTTTAAACCGAAGGTTTGAAGTTGTTTATACAATGTAAGCCTTTCCTAGAAGCGTTGATTTTTGTGTATGTATGTATGTAGATGGATGTATGTATGTATACTGTGTATATATAGCCTATATATATATATATATATATATGTATATTTACTTTACATGTATGTATATATATACTGCATATATATATATATATATATATATATAAACATATATATACATGTATATACTGTTTATATGTATGTATATATACTGTATATATATGTATATATATATATATATATATATAGAGAGAGAGAGAGAGAGAGAGAGAGAGAGAGAGAGAGAGAGAGAGTTTATATATATACTTATATATACATATATATAAACATATATATACCTATAAACTATGTCAATGCATACTTATACGTACACATATATTTATATACCTAAACATTCGAACATACATACAAACACATTAAAATACATAAAATAAATATACATCAACATACACGTACTACGTATCTCCATTACCTTCACAAACAAAATCCTACTGGCCATCTTATTATTCATTATTAGACGTTCTTCGTAACACTGCACTATACTAAGGACTTTAAGCTCCTTGGGAAACATGTCTACCTAGGTGGGGGAGCCGTTACAGAGGGCTTAGGAGTGACTTCTGCCTACAATGTTGTTTTCGTTTGGTATAATTTTTCTTATATTATTCTGTTGGTTTTATTGTTCGATGTCTCGTGTTCTTTGAGATTTTTTGTTGTTGATTATAGTTTTATAGAGATATTTATGTTATAGAGTCTCTCTCTCTCTCTCTCTCTCTCTCTCTCTCTCTCTCTCAATCATACATTGCTAAGTGTTTTTTTTATAAAATAAGGATTCTCTCTCTCTCTCTCTCTCTCTCTCTCCTCTCTCTCTCTCTCTCTATCAATCATATATTGCCAAGTGTGCATTTATGAAATAAGGGCTCTCTCTCTCTCTCTCTCTCTCTCTCTCTCTCTCTGAATCATATATTGCTAAGTGTGCATTTATGAAATAAGGGCTCTCTCTCTCTCTCTCTCTCTCTCTCTCTCTCTCTCTCTTCCATAAACGTAGAAACAAAGAGGAGAGGTTGAAAAAATTATTGATGATTATCTATCATCATAACATCAATACTCGATCGATCGATCGAGAGAGACTCTCTCTCTCTCTCTCTCTCTCTCTCTCTCTCTCTCTTCCATAAACGTAGAAACAAAGAGGAGAGGTTGAAAAAATTATTGATGATTATCTATCATCATAACATCAATACTCGATCGATCGATCGAGAGAGACTCTCTCTCTCTCTCTCTCTCTCTCTCTCTCTCTCTCTCTCTCTTCCATAAACGTAGAAACAAAGAGGGGAGGTTGAAAAAATTATTGATAATTATCTATTATCATAACATCAATACTCGAGAGAGAGAGAGAGAGAGAGAGAGAGAGAGAGAGAGAGACCCTCCATCTCTCTCTCTCTCGACAGATCTTTAATCATCTTCATTCTCCTTCTATCATCTCTTCCGAACAATTTTCCGAATATCATTCGTGAGGCCGAAATTTGACTGTCAAACAAGATGAAGAGATGGTGATAGCAAGAATAAGAAGAACTCAAAGAATAATGAGAATAGTGAGAAGTTTCTTTCTTCTATTCTTTTCTTTTTTTCTCTGAGAAAAGTGAGAATGGTGTCTTTTCCTCTATTCTTTTTTTTTCTATTTATAGAGTAATAATTTTTGGGCATAATCTCCACCTTTCTGGGGTATCAAATATTCATTAAGGGCTGTTTGAATATTGATGTGATAGTAGTCTCTCTCTCTCTCTCTCTCTCTCTCTCTCTCTCTCTCTCTATATATATATATATATATATATACACGTATATTATATATTTTTATATATACATACGCATAAACATATCTTTCTATACACACGAACACATCTTTACATACACAACACACGCACTTACCCTACCTCTCTCTCTCTCTTTCTCTCTCTCTCTCTCTCTCTCTCCTCTCTCTCTCTATCTATCTTTTTTTTTCACAATTAAAATCTTCATGTATTTGCTAGTCAGACTAGAAGTAAGCATACCTTTTAATCCAACTCTCTCTCTCTCTCTCTCTCTCTCTCTCTCTCTCTCTCTCTCTCTCAATTAAATCTTTGTCTCTTGCTAATCAGACTAGAAGTAAGCATACCTTGTAATCCAACTCTCTCTCTCTCTCTCTCTCTCTCTCTCTCTCTCTCTCTCTCAATTAAATCTTTGTCTCTTGCTAATCAGACTAGAAGTAAGCATATCTTGTAATCCAACTCTCTCTCTCTCTCTCTCTCTCTTTCTCTCTCTCTCTCTCTCTCTCTCTCTCTCTCTCCTTCCAGAGTAATGTAGATTCATTAGTCCACGACAACAGGAGAAAGTACAATATCTTCAGCGAATTCGAAAGTAATCCTCGGCAGATTACTTTAAGTTCAGTGATACCTTTGTTCTTCCCTTCTGAGTCTTGTCTTCCCTTTGGAGGCTGAAAGGTTTATTATTATTATTATTATTATTATTATTATTATTATTATTATTATTATTATTTTTATTATTAAAATATTTAGTTGTCGTTGTTTCCTTTCCTCAATAAGCTATTGTCCCTGTTGGAGCCCCTGGGTTTATAGCGTCCTGCTTTTCCAACCAGGGTTGTAGCTTAGCAAGTAATAATAATAATAATAATAATAAAAATAATAATAATAATAATAATAATAATAATAATAATAATAATAATATAGTCTACGGGCTCTTCACTCCATATTTCATTTACAGCAGCCTGCCAACGTTATTATTATTATTATTATTATTATTATTATTATTATTATTATTATTATTATTATTATTATTATATAACTAATTCATATGTCTCCCCTTTTCCTCCCCCAGTTAATTTGTCCTCTTGAGACTTTATTACTTTTCTTGAGCATTTTTGAAGAGGACCGTGACTTCTACGTAACCGTGTAGTTGAGTTCAACCATATTACAATTTTATTTCTTTATTTTCCTCTTTGTCAGTTATTTTACTATTTTATTTGCTTGATAGTTGTTTTATGTAGTTATTATTACTATTATTTTGAAAGAGAGAGAGAGAGAGAGAGAGAGAGGAGAGAGAGAGAGAGAGATTTCACGACCTAAGCTTCTCGTTTTCTCTACAGGAAAGGATGGGGGAACTCTAATAGAAGGGAGGAGAAATGAGTAAACGAGAGAGAGAGAGAGAGAGAGAGAGAGAGAGAGAGAGAGAGAGAGATTTCACGACCTAAGCTTCTCGTTTTCTCTACAGGAAAGGATGGGGGAACTCTAATAGAAGGGAGGAGAAATGAGGTAAACGAGAGAGAGAGAGAGAGAGAGAGAGAGAGAGAGAGAGAGAGAGAGAGAGAGACTATCTCATAAGTATATCTTTAAAAGAAATTGTATATTTATCTCTGATAACCGTATTTTTATTTAGTTCATATTGATAACTGTTTTCCTTTTTCTATGAACACTATGCTCCGGAAAATATCAACAATACAGAGTTTATTTTTTATATATTGTATTTTATGTATAATGAAGATCATATATATATATATATATATATATATATATTCAATAAACTTAGTTTCCTTACAATTTATATGAGAAAATTCTCTATTACAGGAAGTCTTGTGACTATAAAATAAATATAAATTATTTATCAACTGGCTCTTTTTTTATAAATATTGCAATGGCAAAATTTCTATATCCTAAATTACTTCAATTCGTAACCAAAATAAGAATACATTCTTTTTCATTTTAAAAGTTTTCGCAAAATCTCTATTATGAAAAATATAGCTGTTCATGATAATACTCTGCTCCAATACCCTATATGTTCATATGAATATAAGTGTTTGTATTATTATTATTATTATTATTATTATTATTATTATTATTATTATTATTATTATTATAGCTAAGCTCCAAGCCTTGTTGGAATAGCGGGATGATATTGATATTATTATTATTATTATTATTATTATTATTATTATTATTATTATTATTATTATTATCATTATTATTATTATCATTATTATTATTATTATTAGTTAAGTTACAACCCTACTGAGAAAAGCAGGATGCTATAAGCCCAAGGACTCCAACAGGGAAAAAATAGCCCAGTGAGGAAAGGAAATAGGGAATAGGTAAATAGGAAATAGGGAAATAAATACTTTGTAAGAGAAGTAATAAACAATTAAAGTAAAATATTTAAAGAATTTATTATTCTGTAACATAGTTTTATATTAAAAAAACATTTGCATCCTTTATGAAACTTCTCTAGCTCAAAGTTAAATATGTATTTAATATTTTAAATATTTCAATATTTTAAAATACAATTTAAATATTTTTATGTCAGTTTCTCTTGGATACATAAAATAAATGAAGTTAATTTAGATGCAACGTATTTTTTTTTTTTTTTTTTTTTTGTCTAAAGTTTGTCATCAACGAACCTTTAATTCAAAAAGTTTTGGTCTGTCAAATAATTACTCTCTCTCTCTCTCTCTCTCTCTCTCTCTCTCTCTCTCTCTCTCTCTCAGGTTTTGTAGACCCCATATTGGTTTAAACTGCTTTTGCTTCGTTTTATTCTCTCTCTCTCTCTCTCTCTCTCTCTCTCTCTCTCTCTCTCAGGTTTTGTAGACTTATTGGTTTAAAATGTTTATGCTTAGTTTTATTATCTCTCTCTCTCTCTCTCTCTCTCTCTCTCTCTCTCTCTGTCAATGGCTTGAACATTGTAAGACCTTTAATTACAGGACGATCAATATGTTTGCAAATGTAGAGTTGGTGGTAATGATAAGGTACTGTTATTATTGAAGATATTATCTGTAGGGACAGTAATTGAGAGAGAGAGAGAGGAGAGAGAGAGAGAGAGAGAGAGAGAGAGAGATGTATAATTATTGTTTCTCTGATCATTTATTCACGAAAAAATTTCATGATTTTAACAATAGAGAGAGAGAGAGAGAGAGAGAGAGAGAGAGAGAGAGAGAGAGAGATTTTCAAAATTATTGGGGTTTTTCTTAACATTTATTCACGAAAAAAAATATTATAATGATTTTAATAATAATAGAGAGAGAGAGAGAGAGAGAGAGAGAGAGAGAGAGAGAGAGATAATTATTGTGTTTTACTGAACATTTATTCACGAGAAAAAAAATATATAATAATGATTACAACAATATTTTTATATGTGTTATGTCAAAATCTAATGTAACTGTTTTTAAACCTTTATATTATTCATTCATGAATTAATTTATTCATAAATGAACAATAACACAACGGCAGACACACGTACAAATTAAGAAATTATTCATTTCAATCTTTACTTATTTTTCTTATCTTTTTCTAGGGAAAAAGATTGTAATATTTTGAAACATTATTCCAGTCATATGTTCATTTCTCTTTTTTAATAGATATTTTCTTTTTCATTTGCCTAATTCGAAGTAAAAATATAGTAAAAATATATATAGTTTTTCCCTGCCTGACTCTGGTTATAAAGTATTGGGTGTTCCAGGAGATTAAAAATTTCAATCACTTTTTCTATTTGTTTTGTTTTTTTTTTTTTCATTAAAACGTGTGATTGTGGTCTCGCATTTCAGCGAATTTTATATGAAATTCTGTTTATTATTACTATGACGGTTGGAATTATATTTTTATCATTCGCCAAGGTTATAAAATCGAGTATTTATTTTATATATTTTCACAAAAGATAGATTTTAGGCCATGGACGACTCTAGATATTAGATCTACATTTATAGTTTTCACCATCTATAGTCAACATTTGAAATAAGGAGTGCGCTGACCGTAGATTTTAGTTATTAGATCTACATATGTCGATTTCACCATCGGCCGTCAACATATGAAATAGGGATGACTTTGTCCGTAGACTTTAGTTAAATGTTACAGGAGATTCATTCACGGTCAATATTAAAAGGTATAAGGTATAATATAAAATAGAAATAATTAAAATCTGAAAAATACATATTTATAAGGAAAAATTAGAGAAATATAATAATAATTAAAAGCTAATAGATTAATAGATAGGCCGATAGTCAAATATTTGAATTACCAAAACCAAAAATAAGCAAAAAACTAGAGGGGCAACACAGTAAAGCGCAGACCTCCGCCGTAGCAGCTTATATCTCGACCTCTTCTTTGACCTTGACCTTGACATTTGAACTTATCATGTATTAATTGGCGTGGATTTTCATATACTCAAATATGATCCAAGTTTGAAGTCTTTGTGACAACGATGTCCAAACTTATGTTTGATTACGTGAATTGGACATTTTGCTTGACCTTTGACCTTGACCTTCCAAAATTTAATAATCTTCAGATTTTTACAAAACAGTTAATCCCTGCAAGTTTCATTACGATTGAAACTGTCACCAGGAAGCTGTTCACACACAAACACTCAAACAGGGGGGTAAAACATAACCTCCTTCCAACTTCGTTGACGAAGGTAAAAATAAATCTGAATCCTCTCTCTCTCTCTCTCTCTCTCTCTCTCTGTCTCTCTCTCTCTCTCTCTCTCTCTCTCTCTCTCTCTAAATATATATATATATATATATATATATATATATATGATAAATTTTGCAC
>NC_090727.1:153570102-153580102 GCF_036898095.1 Palaemon carinicauda
CATCCTCCTCCTCATCATCATCATCTCCTATTACGCCTATTGACACAAAGGGCCTCGGTTAGATTACGCCAGTCATCTCTCTCCTGAGCTTTTAAATCAATACTTCTCCATTCATCATCTCCCTCTTCATGCCTCAGAGTCGTACTAGTAAATAACTCTCCTGACAGTAAGTTAACTGCAGTGGGGTCTCACCCGACTTGTAGTACATGAGAACATCATCTTCACCCTTAAAAAAATTAATAAATCTACCTTAAGTCTCCATGAAAGCTTCAGACGTCGCTCCGGAACTTAAGACATCGTTCCGGAACTTCAGACATATTCCAGAGCTTCAGACATCGTTCTGGTGCTTCAGGCATCATTCCAGAGCTTCAGACATCGTTCCGGAACTTCAGACATATTCCAGAGCTTCAGACATCGTTCTGGAGTTTCAAAAAATGCTCCAGAGCTTCAGACATTATTTTGGAGCTTCAAACATCATTCTGAACTTCAGACATCATTCCAGAACTTCGGACATCGTTCTGAAAATTCAGACATCGTTCCGGAACTTCAGACATCGTTCCGGAGCTTCAAACATCATTCCGGAGTTTCAGACATCGTTCTGGAGCTTCAGAAAAAGCTCCGGTGTTTCAGACATCGATCCGAAGCTTCAAACATCATTCTGGAACTTTAAACATCAAACATCATTCTGGAACTTTAAACATCAAACATCATTCTGGAACTTCAAACATCAAACATCATTCTAGAACTTTAAACATCAAACATCAATCTGGAACTTCAAACATCAAAACATCATTCTGGAACTTTAAACATCAAACATCATTCTGGAACTTCAAACATCAAACAACATTCTGGAACTTCAAACATCAAACATCATTCTGGAACTTCAAACATCGTTCCGAAACTTCAAACATCAAACATCATTCTGGAACTTCAAACATCGTTCTTAAACTTCAAACATCATACCGGAGCTTCATATATAATTCTGGAGCTTTAGACATCTTTCTGGCCTTTCAAACATTGTTCTGGAGCTTCAGACATCGCTTCAAATCTTCAAACATCATTCCGGAATTTCAGACGACACTCTGGAGCTTCAGACATCGTCTAGAGCATCAGACATTGTTCTGGAACTTCAGACATTGCTCCGGAATTTCAGACATCGTTCTGGAGCTTAAAACATCGTTCCAGAGCTTCAGACAACGCTCCGAAGCTTGGGACATCATTTTTTATCTTCAGACATTGTTCTGGAGATTCAGACATCGCTGCGGAACTTCAGACATCGTTCTAGAGCTCCAGACATCGTTCGGGAGCTTCAGACAACATTCCAGAGCTTCAGAGATTGCTCCAGAACTTCAGACATCGTTCTGGAACTTTAGACATTGTTCTGGAGCTTCAGACATCGCTACGGAACTTCAGACATCGTTTCTGAAGCTTCAGACATCTGTCCGGAACTTCAGACAATCGTTCTAGAGCCTCAGACATCGTTCTAGAGCCTCAGATATCGTTCTGGAGCTTCAGACAACACTTTTGAGTTTCAGACATTCAGACGTTATTCTGGAGCTTCAGACATTATTCTGAAGCTTCAGACATCCTTCTAGAGCTTCAGACATCGGTATGGAACATTAGACATTGTTCTGGAGCTTCAGACATTGCACCAGAACTTCAGACATCGTTCCGGAGCTTCAAACCTCTCTCTGGAGCTTCAAAGATCATTCCAGAGCTTCAGACATCGTTCTTGAGCATTGGACATCGCTCTGGAACTTCAGACATCATTCTAGAGTTTCAGACATCGTCCAGAAGCTTCAGACAACGCTCTAGAGTTTCAGACATCGTTCTGGAGCTTCAGACATCGCTCCAGAATTTCAGATATTGTTCTGAAGCTTCAGACATCGCTTCTAGGCTTCAGACATCGTTTTGAAGCATCAGACGTCGTTTTGAAGCCTCAGACATCGCTCCAGAACTTCAGACTTTGTTCTTGAGCTTTAGACATTGCTTTGGAGCTTCAGACATCGTTCCAGAACTTCAGACATTGCTCTGGTACTTCAGACATTGTTCTGGAGCTGCAGATAACACTGGAGTTTCAGACATTGTTCTGGAGCTTCAATGATAATTCCGTAGCTTTAGAGAACTCTCCAAAATTTCAGACATCACTCTGGAGCCTCAGACGTCGTTCCGGGTCTTCAGACAACGCTCCGGAACCGGAGGTCAAAGAGAACGACTGACTCTATGCCTTTATTTCAGCGCCTAGTTAAGGCCCTACATTGCTCTAGAGCTACAGACATCGCTCCAGAGCCTCAAAGATAATTCTGCAGCTTTAGAGAACTCTCCAAAATTTCAGACATCACTCTGGAGCCCCAGACGTCGTTCCGGGTCTTCAGACAACGCTCCGGAACCGGAGGTCAAAGAGAACGACTGACTCTATGCCTTTATTTTAGTGGCCCTTCCAGTGAATGGCAAGGCCAAGAATGGGCCTGTTTTGAGGCGGATTCGTTCGAGGCCTATTTAGAAGCCTTCTATTTATCCGGAGAGCTGAACAAACAAGCGGCCGTTGTAACAACTATGGAAGAACACACAGTGTGCTCTCTCTCTCTCTCTCTCTCTCTCTCTCTCTCTCTCTCTCTCGTGTCTTGTCTGGGCTTTGTTTACCTGTTTATTTTTAGGGTTTGGCCCGTTCTTGAAGGACAGGACGAAGCTTCTGTAGTTGTTTATACAATAACAATGAATACAACAACAATAGGAGCATTGTAGTCGTTTCTGTATGCTACAATAGAGGCCAGATTTATTTTGCTTTACACTGGTTTTCTCAGCAAATTTATAGGAGTGAGGTTGCGAGCCCCATGACTTCTTTTTTATCGTAGCCAGACGCTGGTATCTAGCTGGTATCTGGAGACCTCCACGGACCAAACAATTCTCAACCAAGCGTTGTAGCGCTCAATCTCTTACTAATTGTTACCAGTTAGTGATTCGTAGTCGGATTGGTAGTTCATGACAGTTGACTAACTACCAGGTACGTAAGTAATATTTTAGATGAATAGAGGTTATTATTATTATTATTATTATTATTATTATTATTGTTGTTGTTGTTGTTGTTGCTGTTATTGTTGTTATTATTACTTGCTAAGCTCCAACCCTAGTTGGAAAAGCAGGATGCTATAAGCCCAAGGGCTCCAACAAAGAAAATAGCCCAATGAGGAAAGGAAATAACGAAACGACTTACAAGAGATGTTTAAGAATAACAACATTAAAATCTCTCTCTCTCTCTCTCTCTCTCTCTCTCTCTCTCTCTCTCTCTGTACCGTCACGCCCCATTCTTAATGTATTCAAGTCACTCTACCCATAAATTTCTTAATTTCAAACTTTGAAATCGAGCCAATATATTGCCGCTGGGGGTAAGCCAGTATCACAGTAGACTCTCTGAGGATTTAGGGGAAAGGGTTAGGGGAGGGGAGGAAGCTGGTAGGGGAATCCCCCTACACACAATTATCATGATTATATTGAAAACATAATATAACATATATAAAACATGAAAACTTATTTTTTTTATTAGGCTATAGAATGTGTATTTCATATATTTCTACTTACCATATAATATTCATAATTGTCTATACATGCCAAAATTGTGGGGGGGGGGGGCGGTCCTCCAAGTGTCCCCCATTCCTACCCCCATACCCTACCCTAGCTATGCCTCCAAACTTTAAAAATACAAACATATATGGTAATGCAAATAGCCATACGAAAAAAGTACTTGAATTAGTTATTAAAAATTACTTTAATCTCTCTCTCTCTCTCTCTCTCTCTCTCTCTCTCTCTCTCTTATATCCCCTGCTTCGGTCAGTTGATTAGTCTCTCAACACTGAAAGGCTAACTCGTCTGTTCGACGTCCGGAGTTTGGGAGAGAATGGAGGTTCCGTCTACTGGAACTTCTTTCAATTATTTTATATGTATATATATATATATATATATATGTATGTATATATATATATATTTAGGAGTAAAAACGGGTACTTTAACCAGCCTTTTTTTTTCTTTTATGGACCAGTATTACCAGTCTGGACCGGGGTATAAACGGAGATGCTGCTAGTTTTTTTTTACCTTACATTACCTCGAAACGTTTCCAATTTCCTTAGATTTGAAGCTATTAAACCCGAAATTACCCTAATTACCTTGAAACCATGCAAATTACCTCAAACTAAGGTATTTACCCTCAATGTTTAAACCCTGATTTAGAGCAGTATTACCAGTTTGGACCAGGGTATAAAATTGAGCATGTATATATATATATATATATATATATATGTATGTATATATAATTTTTTTTATTTAGACGTGTTTTTTCATATTAAAATAAGCCATATATTTTGATATATTAATCTCTTGCTTCTCTTATCAACCTCGGGATCAGAATCCCAAGGTGGAACCACTCAAAGACAATAGCTTTGGCCAGCAAAATTTATTAAATTTATCATTAATTGAATGCCAAGTACAAACATAATAATTACCTACTATGGTAAAAATGGGCTGATTTCAATTCTAAGTACAAAAAATCTGAATTCGCCATGATCAGCAAAGTTGTACTAGTCAGGGCTACCCGTACTAGGTTGGTTTGCTGCGAGCGATCAGACGAAAATATCCCATCTTCACCAATCGGCAGTTGGCCAGCGTGATGGCCAAACCTCAGACATGAATTGATAAAAACTGGCCAAACCATAAACTCGAATTGATGAAAACTGGATTAACCATAAACTCGAATTGATGAAAACTGGCCAAACCCCAGACACGAATTGATAAAAACTGGCTTAACCATAAACTCGAATTGATGAAAACTGGCTTAACCATAAACTCGAATTGATGAAAACTGGCCAAACCCCAGACACGAATTGATAAAAACTGGCTTAACCATAAACTCGAATTGATGAAAACTGGCTTAACCATAAACTCGAATTGATGAAAACTGGCCAAACCCCAGACACGAATTGATGAAAACTGGCTTAACCATAAACTCGAATTGATGAAAAATGGCTTAACCATAAAGTCGAATTGATAAAAACTGGCCAAACCATAAAGTCGAATTGATGAAAACTGGCCAAACCATAAAGTCGAATTGATAAAAACTGGCCAAACCATAAAGTCGAATTGATAAAAACTGGCCAAACCATAAAGTCGAATTGATAAAAACTGGTTTAACCATAAACTCGAATTGATGAAAACTGGCCAAACCCCAGACACGAATTGATGAAAACTGGCCAAATCACAGACACGAATTGATGAAAACTGCCCAAACCCCAGACATGATTTGATGAAAACTGGTCAAAACCCAAACACGAATTGATGAAAACTGACCAAATCACAGACACGAATTGATGAAAACTGCTCAAACCCCAGACATGATTTGATGAAAACTGGTCAAAACCCAAACACGAATTGATGAAATCTGGCCAAACCATAAAGACAAATTGATGAAAACCGGCCAAACTCCAGACACGAATTGATGAAAACTGGCCAAACCCAAAACATGACTAAGGATATATCTAAGGTCTTTGTCCAGCAATTACTAAAAACGACTGCAATTGTTGTTTGTTGTTGTTTGTTGTTATTGTTGTTGTTGTTGTTGATACCATACATTCCTCCCTCATCTATCCTCTCCACACAACTGATTTTTACCCAATGCTTTATCACATCCTTCTTTATCTATATAAACATTTATATATAATATGCATGTATGTTTGTTTGTACGTACACATAAATCTCTCTCTCACACACTCCTGTACACCACAAAGAAAGGATACCAAGGACAATTAGCCTCACCATGTGAGGGAAAGGCAATAGGAAAGAACCTCTCTTTGCTAGGAATCCTCATCTATAATTCAAGGGAATTGTCAATGCTGGAGGGAAAACCTCTCACTGAGAGAGAGAGAGAGAGAGAGAGAGAGAGAGAGAGAGAGAGTGGAGGAAGCCGGATCCTTCTTGGTCTATGCATAATACCCAACCTTTAAATATTTAAAGGCTTCTCATGAATGGTAGAGGCAGGACAATGCCCTAGAGACACCGTATATACATTATGATCAGTGCCTAAGCCCCCGACCCACCTAAGCTAGGACCAAGGAGAACCAGGCAGTGGCTGCTGATGACTCAGGAGGTAGACCTATAGGTTCCCCCAAACCCCTCATTCTTACCTCATAAGGATGGTGAGGTTGCAGCGACCAAAGAAACTAACGAATTTGAGCGGGAATTGATCTAGCAGGACAATGCCCATCTCCACCCAAGCTAGGACCAGGGAGAACCAGGCGGTGTCTGCTGATGACTCTGGAGATACACCTAGAGGCTCCCCCAAAGCCATTATCCATAGCTTACAAAGATGGTGAGGTTGCAGCGACCAAAGAAACTAACGATTTTGAGCGGGAATTGATCAAACAGGACAATCCCCTAGAGACTGACTATATATACCTATGATCAACGCCCAAGCCCTCACTCCACCCTAGCTAGGATCAAGGAGGACCAGACAATGGCTGCTGATGATGCAGCAGATAGACCTATAGGCTCCCATAAAGCCATTATCCATTGCTTACAAGGATGGTGAGGTTGCAACGACCAAAGGAACTAATGAGTGTAAGATGGACTCGAACCTTAGTCTGGCGATCATAGTCAGGGACGTTACTGCACAAGCCACCATGGTATGATACTTGTAACCACTCTAGGATTACTTTGGATTTAGGAAGGATTAACTTAACCTAACCTAACCTGTATACAATTATGAAAACATTAAGTTAAGGTGATCTGATATCCAAAAGGTTTATAGAATATAACCTGTAAGTTATGATTAACTAACCTAACCTAATATAACCTAACCTAACCTAGATACAGTTATGAAAACATTAACTCCAAAAGGGTTATAGAATATAACCTGAAAGTTGTGATTAACTAACCTTACCTGATATAACCTAACCTAACCTAGATACAATTATGAAAACATTAACTCCAAAAGGGTTATAGAATATAACCTGTAAGTTAGGATTAACTAACCTAACCTAACCTAGATACAATTATGAAAACAATAACTCCAAAAGGGTTATAAAATATAACCTGTAAGTTATGATTAACTAACCTAACCTAATATAACCTAACCTAACCTAGATACAATTATGAAAACATTAACTCCAAAAGGGTTATAGAATATAACCTGTAAGTTGTGATTAACTAACCTAACCTAATATAACCTAACCTAACCTAGATACAATTATGAAAACATTAACTCCAAAAGGGTTATAAAATATAACCTGTAAGTTGTGATTAACTAACCTTACCTGATATAACCTAACCTAACCTAGATACAATTATGAAAACATTAACTCCAAAAGGGTTATAGAATATAACCTGTAAGTTAGGATTAACTAACCTAACCTAACCTAACCTAACCTAAATGTAATCATGAAAACATTAAGTTAAGGTAATATATTCATAAGGATTATAAAATATAACCTGTAAGTTAAAAGACCAAAACACCCCCATAAGAGTACAAATATAATGGATGAATTTTTGTAAAAACTTCCCAGCTCTCCTGTGAATACCCCCACCCCCCTTCTCCTCTTGCAAAATCTGCATTATATTGCACCATTTGCAACATTTACGATGTGTTTTACCGTCACTGGGAAATAAATTCATACGAATAATCAACGTTTTTGACTTGCAGAAAGACATTTAGGTATGAAATCTAGGTACAGAATTTCGGGGGTTTTCCCCCACACATCCGTTTTCCAGCCGGAAAAAGGCAGTTTTGGCTAGTGCATTGCTCGAGAGAGAGAGAGAGAGAGAGAGAGAGAGAGAGAGAGAGAGAGAAAGAGAGAGAAGAGGCATGTCTGGGACTCGACTGCCCTTAAAGCCTAGAGTCGAAGGAAACCAACCCTAAGGATTTTAGACCATCCTTGCCCGGAAGGATAAACCACGCCCAAATAAGTTTTGGGGACAAAAACAATCGCATATTTTCCCCTATAAGATCTAAAAAGACCCCCCCCCCCTTGGACCCAGCTGGGGTTCCACCCCCCAAAACCCCTCCTATAATTTCCCCGGACCCATACCCTTTGGTACAACACTCCAGGGAGAGATTCCTTTTCCCTATACATATATGCTCGAAGGATTCTCTCTCTCTCTCTCTCTCTCTCTCTCTCTCTCTCTCATGAATCAAAGAATAATTACTAAACGGTTCTTTGCAGTAAAAGGAAACAAGGTAAGCATTTCTCTCTCTCTCTCTCTCTCTCTCTCTCTCTCTCTCTCTCTGAAGCAATGCGGATTTCTTTGTTCTCCCTCCAACCCACCTTCTTATCGTAGGATCTTCCGGAGTCCTTCTTCGGGAGAAACGCCCCCCGAGTAGCCTTAGGATCTCCTCCAGGAGGAAGAAGCAACTGATGACGAAGGAACTGAAGGATAGACGGTTTTTGGGATAGGAATTAAGGACTGCAGATGGTACTGGTGTGAGGGAGAGGGGATGGGAGAGAGTGGTGGGGAGGGAACAGGTTCCTCTTTAGGAGAGAGAGAGAGAGAGAGAGAGAGAGAGAGAGAGAGAGAGAGAGAGAGATCCTTTTTGGCAGCCTGCCACCGCAGAACATACTTTCTTCTTCTTCCTCTTTGCTTCTCCTCCTCTCTCTCGCCAATCCTACAGCATCCTACTCCTCCTCCCTCTGCCCCCTCTCCTATTCGATCCTCAGGGATGCTGACTCCACATGACAGGATGCCTGCATGGTACCGGTTCCTCCGCAGGACTGGATTTCTTTCCCTTGGGCGTAAACGAAAATGTATTCATGGTATTTTGAAGTCTTCGTCGATGACCTGAAGACGTGTGACGCCAGTTATTGCTAACTGAAGTGTTAATTCTCTCTCTCTCTCTCTCTCTCTCTCTCATCTCTCTCTCTCTCTCTCTCTTAGTGGGGTCATAGTACCTGGTCGTAAGGTGACTGTTGTTGATATCAATAATAGTAGAAGGTAGAATACTTGCTAAGTAGTTCCATATATATTTGAGCCAGCATAAGTAGCGATTGCTAGGCTCGTGGATGATTCCTAGTCTACTACTTGCCAGTCCACTCAACTGCCAGTAAGTCCAACAACTTCACACCATTTCTAGTCCACTGCTGGACAAAGGACCCAGCCATGTCCTTATCTATGTCTTGGGTTTGGGCATTTTCATCGCTACGCTGGCCACTTGGAGACTTTACTCTGATAGCGCACAACAGACCAACCTAGTATGGGTGTCTCGGACTAGTACAGCTTTGCTGATCATGACGATACACAAATTAACAGCGTTGACTTAGTTGGTTAATTGATAATAATAATAATAATAATAATAATAATAATGATAGTAATATGTAATTTAATAACTTTATAATAATAATAATAATAATAATAATAATAATTATTATTATTATTATTATTATTATTATTATTATTATTATTATTATTATTATTATCATTATTACTTTAGAAGAACAAATAGATTATCCCTCTCTCTCTCTCTCTCTCTCTCTCTCTCTCTCTCTCTCTCTCTCTCTCAATACAGAGCTTTTGTTAATTAATTGGAGAGCAAGCAAGCAGGCAGACGTCCTTGACCATTCACGCTTAATATAAGATCATGATGTTCATGTTGTTGTAACAATTTTTGTTTTTCTTGTTTTTGTTGTTGTTGTTGTTGATGATGTTGTTTTTTTCCTGTTGTGTTACGTCCTTGTTGTTTTTACTGATTTTTTACTTATTTGTAGGTTGTTGTTGTTGTTATTATTATTATTATTATTATTATTATTATTATTATTATTATTATAAAATTGTTAAGTTACATATTCTTCTTCTTCTTCTTCTTCTTCTTCTTCTTCTTCTTCTTCTTCTTCTTCTTCTTCTTCTTCTTCTTCTTCTTCTTCTTCTTCTTCTTCTTCTTATTATTATTATTATTGTTATTATTATTATTATTATTATTATTATTATTATTATTATTATTATTATTAGTATCATAATAAGAAAACTA
>NC_090727.1:153892602-154047602 GCF_036898095.1 Palaemon carinicauda
ACCACCTGTGACCAACTACAAAGTGGAAGGATGCTCGTGGCCTGTGCTGATGAGCAAAATGGGAATTTTACATTAAAATCCAACTTTCGTACTAAAGATTTCCTCCACTATTTTTTCATAGGATTCAAAATAATACATTTGCAGAGACCTATTCAATTATGCAAGTTCTATGTCCTAAAATTGCACAATTCTGCAATGAAATTGGGTCTTGTTAGAACAAGTAGCGAGACAATAGGCAAGGACAAAACTAATTTATCTATTAAAATCTGTTAATACTGGCACCCTTAAGCGAGATCTTGGGTTCAAAATATTGCATTGGAGGAGATCTATTTGATTATAGTTGTTCCAATTGTTCAAAGTTACGCTAATACCACTGGATATACGTTATGCCTATACAAAATTTCGAGAAAACTTACTTTTCTAATTTCAATACCTCCCCATATCCTAACCAATAACGTAAAATCATTGAACAGTGCAATAAACACTTTTTGGGCAATGGTGGGTCAACTATCAACTGTAAAGCTATGGCTTCACGCTAGGTATGGTCATCACTCACCTTCAAAACACCTTAAAATATACAGTTTACCAGTCTAATTGCATGTTAAAATCAACTTAAACTTGTTTCCACCAGTCGCAAATCAGTCATCGTAATAAAAAATTTGGTAATCAAAATAGAGTAATAGTAATAAAAATCTAAACACTACAGCATTTGACAGAACTTCCGGCCGCACAAATGAACGTGATTTTCCCATCTCGGCTCTCATCGTGTTAAAAATACCTTAGTTAATCGAGATTTCTTAGTTATTGCTCTGCCATAATTTGCTTCCCTCGAAATTAAAAATCATTGTTGCCGATATGTTTTGGAAAACGGAAAATTTCTTCCCACATGCTAGTATCTCGGCATTGTCAATTATACAAACTTGACAAGGGTACACAATGGGGCTAGTTGTAGCCTCGCGTTCTGGTCTCCGTTAAAACATGGACTTAACTTACACTTCCAATGATTAGGTTAAATACATCTACACACATTTCTATCCTAACCTGAGATCTATAACTATTGCTTATTCCAATAAGGATACAAATAGAGGTTTAGAATATTAAAATTTGAGCCCTTTATCCCGTTCAAACAAGTAACTTACCAGAGAAGTACCTATGTTTTTCTCTGAACTACCAGGTAGGAGGCTCCCGTGCCCTATGGTGACAATTAGAGCAAAACAATTTTGATTAAAACTCGTACTTTCGTTAATAGAAGTTTACACCCTAGTAAATGGTGATAAAAAAAGTGCATTCGTGAAGATCCATTCAAATATGATCGGTCTAACATCCTATCAAATATGGCACTATTCTGCCATGAGACCAACCTCATGGGGCATGTGCTGCCAAAAACTTCAAATCTAACTTCAGGTTTCTGCCAGTAGTAGCCTATATGGGGTTCAAAATAACAGTTGCAAAGATCCATCAAATTATGAAAGTTCCAATGTCCTAACTAATATTGCAATGTTATATCATGAAACCAACTTCATGTGGCAAGTGCTCTAGACAAAAAACTTTCTAAAATCTGTACCTTCTTTAACAGAGGTTTCCGCCAGTAGTAGAGTTCAAAATAATGCATTTGTCAAGATCTATTCAACTAAGCGAGTTCTAAGGTCCTAACTAATACCTTTTCACATAAACCGAGCGTTTTTACCTGTTAGTACGCCAAATGTATATGGTAAATGTGCGATACTTTAATTACTAGAAAAACGTATTTTCTATAAGAAATGGATGAATTCTGGTTATTAGAGGATTTTTTCTATGTTTAATTGAGGCAGGAACATAACTTGCATTTGGGAGACTGATGGTAGGTTATTTAGCATGCGTACTTCACTTTCTTGTTCGAAGTAATTACATGGGCCTTTTTTAACCAATTAAGAGGTTCCAGATACTTAAGGCTTTTTAATCACTTTTAAAGCCTCAATCTTTCTTCCTCCTGCTTTCAGCATCATTGCGGTTATCGAGCACACACCGGCAGTTTTACTACTTTTTGCAGATTTTAATGCCTCTAATTTCCTGTTCTTATACATTTTCAGTGCCTCGTTAATCAGCAATGCACTTGTCCCTACCAGCAATACCAACACTTACCAAGTCTTTACAAATACCTTGCAAGTAGATTCCTTTATAAGTTCCCACTTCCATACAACATCCCATCGCTCCCTCAAAACTTATGGCTTGCGCTCCTCGAGAAACTCACATCTACAAAGTCCCGGTCTCGACAGTTTCCATAGCTTACTTCAAAATCAGTAGCTCTTCCTCTCCAAACCATGTTTCTCACACTAGACAGCTTCTGTTCCTGTTGTTATTCAAATATTTTTATTAACACCCTGAAAAAAAATTGTGTATCAGTTATTTGCTTTTAGAATTATTGTAACAGTAAAAAAAAGAACACGCTACCCTTTTTCAATAGGTGACTTCACTATAAAAAACCATAATTTTTTTTAAAATGTGAACTTTTCCCAAACCATATTTTGAGATACTTTGGAATAGCTGAAACACAGCAATAAACGGACTTTGCATTGATTCCGATACGTGTTCAGCAGTGGTAATCAGACAAACTAGATTATTAATAAAATAAAATGCGTTCATGTAAAAAAAATGGCTGGGGAGTATAATTTTCCAAAACATTAAAAACAGCAGGTAATTCTCCACGAGCCGCATCATCATTTTCTAAAAACAATCTTTCATTTTAAGGTGTATTTTCAAGTAATCGGACCTTAATTTCTTGAGGAAAAGTCATCATAACCAATTTCTGTCCTAACAAGCTTGGGGGACCCTAATTTGGTGTCAGGAGTTTAGGATGGGGAAATATTAAAAACTAGGGCTTTGCAGCGTTAATAATAGTCAGAAATGCACGCTAATCGGAACCAGTTGGAAAAAATATAAATAACGTAACTGGCATGAAATTAAGGTATTATCTCTAACTTCACGTCCATCTGTTTTACTACACTGGCTCGCTTTGCTCGGAAATAATATCACTGCTATGTTCTAGCAAGCAGTAAATGTTGAGCTGTGCTCACAAACCCCTTAAGTCATTATTTCGGGGATATTTTTTCAATTACGCATGAAAACCAATACCTATACAATTTAGTTATTTCATCATAATTGCCGATGGATGAAATTACACTAAATTGTGCAATAGATTGTACTTCCCTCTTGTCACTACAAAGAGATCAAACCTAAAGACTTTCCTGTTGTTGTTGATCCTAACAAATAACTCTAAAGCATTCAACACTTCCTTAAGAATCATGTTGTCTTTGAGCATATTCAATCACTAGTTCAATACCACCACTAGAAAAAATGATAAAATTCACCATAACCAATATTGCACTACACATAGTCCATAGGAATTGGGTTTTTGTCAAAATTAACGCAAGAAGGGCAAGTCCCTGCCTATGCCATGCGATTGCAGAAAGACTAAATTTGTGGCTTTGAAAGTTTTTAATATTGACTGGAAGAGGATATTCAATAGTAGTTCAAAACGCCTCAAATTGTACGTGCGCTAGTCTGATATTTACATTACCGTTCTTAAACTTTAAAGCTGCCGCCAGTCTTTGTAAACTTTGATGCTGCCACCACTCACTGTAATTCCATGAGGACGCATAGAAACATTTTCCATCACATTTTCTATAGTCGTTTGTAGCAGTGAATTACGAATACCTCCTTACTTATGATTTGTTGGTTTTTGCTCTCCCACAACTCTTCACTTAACTGAAAATTATTTCATTGTCTTCAAATTCTGGCAAGGGGAACATTGCTACATAGGTTAGCCGTGTGGGCTAAATTTCAGCATTATTAATAAAATTGAAAGGGCGTATACATAAGGGGGTAAGTTGTAGCTTCACATTCTAGCCTAACAGTTTCCATTTTAAGGAGCCGATTATCATTTATACCCTAAACTACTTAAAATAAGAGCTATAATTGCATATTACAATACTGAAAAAAAAACAGGTTTAGAAAATAAATCTTTGGGTCCTGTATTCTGTTTGAACAAATACGGTAACTTACCATAAAAACCACCAGTGACCAAGTTTTTCTGAAAACCAAGCAAGATGCTCGTGGCCGGTGCTGACGAGCAAACCGGGGATTTTTCATTAAAACCCAACTTATGTATTAAAGGATACCTCCAGTATCATATGGGAATCAAAATCATTTATCTGCAAAGGTCTATTCAATTATGAGTTCTAATATGATAAACATTACACTGTTCTGTAATTAAGTTGGGTCATGTTAGACCAAGTAATGAGACACCAGGCAAGGAAAAAACTAATTTAGGTATCAAAATCTATTCATTGTGGCAGCAAAAAGAAGATATCACGTTCAAAATATTATATTTCAGTGTCCTAACTGTAACGCTAATACTATTGGATATACGTTATACATACCTGAACATAATTTCGAGAAAGCGGTTACTTTTCTAATTTCAATCTCCCCCCATACCCTAGCCAAAATTACGTAAAATTATAGAACAGAGCTATACACTCTTTTGAGCGATGTTGGATCTACCATAACTGAGAAACTATGGCTTTGCACTAGGTATAGTCATCAATTACCTTCAAAACACCCTAAAATATACAGTGTACCAGTAACCATGTTCAAATTAACTTTAACTCGTTTCTGCCAATCATAAACCAGTCATCGTAATGGAAAAGATGATCAAAATAGAACAGTTTTTAAACTCAAAACACTATAGCAATTGATTCA
This sequence comes from Palaemon carinicauda, assembly GCF_036898095.1. NCBI lineage: Eukaryota > Metazoa > Arthropoda > Malacostraca > Decapoda > Palaemonidae > Palaemon > Palaemon carinicauda. The sequence goes on from NC_090727.1 coordinate 153,897,340, forward strand.
CAGGACTTTGACGCATAAATGAATGTGATTTTCCCCATCTCATTTTCTATGGAGCCGTTCGTTGCAGCGCTCGTATTAAAAATACCTCTATTAAATGATGATTTCTTGGTTACTGCTCTGCCATAACTTGCTTTCCCCGCGATTAAAAATCACCTCATTGCCGTTATGTTCTGGAAAGCGGAAAATCTCTTGCCACGCGCGTTAACCATGTGGGCCTGTATTTTGGCATTGTCAATTACAATATACACTTAACACGTATACACACCTAAAAAGGGCTAGTTGTAGCTTCGCGCTCTGGGCTCCATTGAAACGCTGACTTCACATACATTTCCAACGATCACTAAATATACTGACAAGTGTCTACCCTAACCTAAGAGCTATAACTATCGCATACAGTATTCCAATAACGATACAAAGAGGTTTAGAATATTTAAATTTAGGCCTTTTACTCCATTCTAACAAGTAACTTACCAGAAGTACCTATAGGTTTTTCTGAATTACCAGGGATGATGTTCCTGTGCCCTACGCTGACATTTGGAGCAAGATAATTTTTATTAAAATTTGTAACTTCGTTAATAGAAGTATCCACCTTTAGTATATGGGGTTAAAAATAGTGCATTCATGATCTATTCAAATATGCGTGTTCTACCGTCCTAACAAATATTGCACTATCCTACCATGAAACCAACCTTATGGGGCATGTGCTGCCAAAAATTTTAAATCTAACTTCATTAACACGTTCCCACCAGTAGTATATGAAGCTCAAAATAATACATTTGCAAAGATCCATTAAATTACAAGTATGCGAGTTCCAATGTCCTAACTAATATTGCACCGTTATATCATGAAACTAAGTTCACGTGGCATGCGCTGTAGACAAAAATACAGTATTTTCTATCAAAATATATACCTTCATTAACAGAAGTATCCGTAGTATATGGATTTCAAAATAATGCATTTGCAAAGATCTATTCAACTATGAGAGTTCCAAGGTCCTAACTAATACCTCTTCACCTAAACCGAGTATTTTTGCCTGTTAGTACACCAAATTAATATGGTAAATGTGCGATACTTTAGTTACTAGCAAAACTTATTTGCTGTAAGAAATGGATGAATTCTGGTTTGGTGTTTTTTCTATGTTTAATCATGGCTGGGACATAACTTACATTTGGGAGACTGATGGTCGGTTATTTAGCGAGCGTACTTCACAATCGCTTTTGCCCCCGTAACCTTTTTGTGCGACGTAATTACATGGACTTTTTAATCAATTAAGAGCTTCTGAATATTTAAGGCTTTTAAATCACTTGGTACCATTTCTGTTCTCTAAATATGCTACAAATTCTTAAGGCCTCGAGCACCCTTCGTTCTTTTTTCAGCATTTGCCGTTATCCTGCACAAATCAGCAGTTTTACTATTAGAGATTTTATTGCCTCTTAATTACCTGTTCTTGTACCGTCAGCTCCTCCTCAAATTAGCAATGCACTCATCCCTACCAGCAGTACCAACATTTACGAGTCTTTAAAAATACCTTGCAGGTAGATTCCTTTTCTCCATTTTGTCTGTGACCAAGTTCCCACCTCCATCCAACATGCCATCGCTCCCTCCAAACTGTGTCTGGCTTGAACTCAAGAAACTGACAGCTACAAACAGTCCTGCTCTCACCAGTTTCCATAGCTACTTCAAAATCGGTAGCTCTTCCTTTCCATGACATGTCTCTCTCACGCTTGACAAAGGCATGAGTACACAACTGCATTCCAAGTTCTGTTCCTGTCTTATTCAAAAACTACATCACTGAAATAAAACATGTATCAGTTATTTACTATTACAATTATTGTAACATTCTATAGTGTAGAAAATGAACCAGTTACCAAATTTTAATTGGTGACTTCACTATAAAACCCCATAAATTATTTTTCTTAAATGTGAACTTGTCTCAAACCTTACTTTGAAATACTTTGAAATAGCTGAACCGCAGCTATAAACGGACCTTACATTGATTTCAGTATATGTTCCATCGTGGCATTTATTATCTATAATGCGCTTCACGTCCATCTAATGTGTTTTGCTATGCCATGACTCACGTTGCTCGAAAATAAAACAAATCTCGCTAAGTTTTGGCAAGGAGTATATGTTGAGCTGCGTCCACAAACCCTGTTGGTCGTCATTTCGGGGATAGTTTTTACTTTCACATGAGTAACAATACCTATGTAGTAAACAGAGTGATTTCATCATAATTGCAGAAAGATGAAATTAGACAATTTCCAAATAGGTTGTACTTCCTTTTGTCCTTTCGTCACTACAGAACGATCACACATAAAGGCATCCCTGCTGTAGTCGATCCTACAAATAACTCCTCAGTACTCGCAACACTTTTCCTTAAGAATTAATTCTATAGCATATTCAATCACTAGTTCACTACCAATAAAAAAATAATAAAATTTGCCATAACCAATATCGCAGAGCACAATCCGTAGGAATTGGGTTTTTGTCAAAATTAATGCAAGCAGCCCAGCCCCTGCCTCTGACATAGTTACAACTAAATGAATGCAGTTTTTCCTTCATTATTCAGATATTCAGTCAAACAAGGATTCAGTGAACGTTAAGGTACGGTAACTATTACTCCACTGAAATTATAGCAAAAGCTGGTTTTCGACTGAAGTCGTTCGTAATTGGTTATGAAACTATTACGTCAATGATGTCATAGCTCAGCCAATAAACTGTAATTGGAACTACTTGTGTTAGTGAAAAAAACGAGCTAAAGGGCTCAATAAAGTAAACGTTACAGTAGAAAACTCTCCCAACCTAGGAAAAATTTACCGCGTTCAATCTCATTTGACCATACTTTTTCTATCGCTTTTAACATGCTCTTTCCATCAAGTAATTTATTTCTTAATATCAATTCCAGCAAGCTTCTGAAGTTTTACCCAATGGTGTTCGACAAACCATACTTTGGAATTAGTGAAACGCAGCAATAAACAGACCTTGCATTTACTTTGGCATAAGAACACAAAGGACAATTTAAAAAAAAACAGACCTTGCATTTACTTTGGCATAAGAACACAAAGGACAATTTAAAAAAAAAAGGAAAAAATTACTGAATGCTTGCACTAAAAAATTCAGCTAAATAATGTCACTAGTTGCCATGGGTGACATTTAAAGAAAGTTTACCATTTATTGGTCTAGCCTCGGCCTTGGATAGCTTCGCTTGCTAACAGTCCAATTGCTGTTCGTGTTCAAGAAAGCAGTAGGCGATACAATGCAATTTCCACCAAGTGGGTTAGTTGCGTAGCTAAATATTTTAGAGTTATTCTAATCAAACCCCATCAATAAGTCTGATCAGCCATGCATCAATTTGAGATATAACACTCGCCTGCCCTGTTCTGACAAGCAGTACGTTGCTGTAACATTTTCTATGAAGTAGGTAGTATTTTGCCTAATTCTGATTCGCAAAACAATCTCAAAATTAATTTGTCTGCTATTGTGGCAAGGGTACAAATCAAAACGGATTTTCAAAAAATTTACCAAGTACGGTAGGTAAAAAAAATTTGTGATAGTTTGTAGAAAAGACGTGAATTTTTGGCTTCGACAGTTTTTAATAATGACGATATTCAGTTTTTGAGTTATGCTGGGTCGACTACCATATTAGTTAGGCTTTGCAATTAAGTATAGTCATCAACTACGCTCAACACCCCTTAAAATATACATGCGCTAGTTTGATATTAACATTAGCGTTCCTAAACTTTGTTGCTGCCCCCATTCATTGTAATTAAAAAGTTACTTGATGCATTGAAACATTTTCCATCGCATTTTCTATGTAGTCGTTTGTAGCAACGTGCATCATATTGCAAATACCTCCTTACTCGAACTAATGATTCGTTGGCGTTTGCGATGCCGTAACTCGCTTCATTCAATTAGAAATTAAAGGGGCTACTCTTAGCTCTGCGCTCTGTCCTCCATTCAAACATGGACTTTACTTACATTTCTACTGATCAAATCAAATACTGTATAACACATTTCTACCGTAACCTAAGAGCTATAACTGTTGCATATTCCAATAACGATAAAAAAATAGAGGTTTAGAATACAGTATAAAACTTTGGCCCCTTTATTCCGCTTGAACAAGTAACTTACCAGAGAAGTACCTATAGGTTTTCCTGAACACCACCAGGTTGGAGATTCCTGTGCCCTATGCTGACAATTGGAGCAAAACAATCCATCAAAATTCGTAACTTTGTTAATAAAAATTTCCACCCTTTGTATATGGGATTAAAAATAGTGCATTCGCCGAGATTAAAAATAGTGCATTCGCGAAGATCTATTTAACTATGCACTTTAACATCCTGACAAATGTTGCACTATTCTACCATGAAACCAACCTCATAGGGTATATAAAATAACTTCATTAACAGGTTTCTGCCAGTAGTATATGGGGGTTCAAAATTATACATTTGCAAAGATCCATTAAATTATGCGAATTCCAATATCCTAATATTGCACTGTTCAATCATAAAACCAATTTCATGTGACATGTGTTATAGACAAAAAATGTCTATTAAAATCTGTACATTCATCAACAGAGGTTTCCGCCAGTAGTACGTGAGGGTTCAAATTAATGTATTTGCAAAGATCTATCCAACTATGCAAGTTATAATGTCCTAACTAATACCTCTTCACCTAAACCGGGTATTTGTGCCTGTTAGTACGCCAAATTAATATTGTAAATGTGCAATACTTTAATTACTAGCAAAACATATTTGCTATAAGAAATGGATTAATTCTGGTTAGTTTGGCATTTTTCTATGTTTAATCGAGGCTGGGACATAACTTCCATTTGGGAGACTGATGACAGGTTATTTTGCATGCGTACTTCGCAATCGCTTTTTCCACCACAACACTTTTGTTCGATGTAATTATTACATGGACATTTTAACCAATTAAGAGCTTCCAAATATTGAAGGCTGTTTAATCACTTGGTACTCCCCTCTTCTCTAAATAGGCTAAAAATTCTTAAGGCCTCTATTATATTTCATCCTGCTTTCAGCATCTCTGCCATTATCCTGCACAAATCAGCAGTTTTACTATTAGAGATTTTAATGCCTCTAATTTCCTGTTCTTGTACCGTCAGGGCCTCCTCAAGTTAGCAATGCAATCGTCCCTACCAGCAGTACAAACATTTACGAGTCTTTAAAAATACCTTGCAAGTAGATTAATTTGACCAAATTACCACTTCCATCCAACATGCCATCGCTCCCTCCAAACTTTTTCTGGCATGCGCTCCTCAAGAAACTCACAGCTACAAAAAGTCCTGCTCTTGCCAGTTTCCTGAGCTACTTCAAAATAGGTACCTCTTTCTTTCCAAGCCATTTCTCTCACACTTGACAAAGGCACGAGTACAAAACTGCGTTTCAGCTTCCTGTAGTTATTTAAAAACTTCCATTAGCACCCTGAAATAAATCATGTATCACTTATTAACATTCTATATATAGTAAAAAATAAAAGCTACCCAATATTAATCGGCGACTTCACAAAAACCCATAAATTAGTTTTAGAAAATGTGACCTTGTCCTAAACCATACATTGAAGTAGCTGAAACGCAGCAATAAACAGACCTTACATTGATTTTGGTATATATTCAGTGGTGGCAATCAGAACAATAAAATAATATCACTGCTATGTTCTAGCAAGCAGTAAATGTCGAGCTGTGCTCACAAACCCCATAAGTCATTATTTCGGGGATATTTTTTCACTTACGCATGAAAAACAATACCTATACAATTTAGTTATTTCATCATAATGGCCGATGGATGAAATTACACTAAATTGCTCTATAGATTGTACTTCCCTCTTGTCACTACAAAGCGATCACACCTAGAGACTTTCCTGTTGTAGTTGATCCTACAAATAACTCTAAAGCATTCAACACTTCCTTAAGAATCGTGTTGTCTTTGAGCATAGTCAATCACTAGTTCTATACCACCACTAGAAAAAATAATGATAAAATTCACCATAACCAATATTGCTCTGCACATAATCCATACGAATTGGGTTTTTGTCAAAATTAACGCAAGAAGGACAAGTCCCTGCCTATGCCATGCGATTGCAGAAAGACTAAATTTGTGGCTTTGAAAGTTTTTAATAATGACTGGAAGAGGATATTCAATGATAGTTAAAACTCTGTGCTTAAGTATCGTCATCAATTACGTTCGAAACGCCTCAAAATGTACGTGCGCTAATCTGATATTTCCATTACCGTTCTCAAACTTTAATGCTGCCGCCAGTCATTGTAATTACATGAGGACGCATAGAAACATTTTCCTTCACATTTTCTATAGTCGTTTGTAGTGGCGTGCATCGTATTACGAATACTGTACCTCCTTACTTGAACTAATGATTTGTTGGTTTTTGCTCTCTCATAACTCTCTTCACTTAACTGAAAATTATTTCATTGCCTTTACATTCTGGCAAGCGGAACATCGCTATATACGTTAGCCCTGTGGGCTAAATTTCAGCATTATTAATAAAATTGAAAGGGCGTATACATTTAATGGGGGTAAGTTGTAGCTTCACACTCCAGCCTAACAGTTTCCATTCTAAGGGTCCGACTATCAATCATTTATACCCTAAACTACTTAAAATAAGAGCTATAATTGTATATTACAATATTGAAAAAAAAACAGGTTTAGAAAATAAAACGTTGGGCCCTGGATTCTGTTTGAACAAATAAAGTAACTTACCATAAAAACCACCAGTGACCAAGTTTCTCTGAAAACAAAGTGGAGATGCTCGTGGCCGGTGCTGACGAGCAAACCGGGGATTTTTCATTAAAACCCAACTTATGTATTAAAGGTTACCTCCAGTATCATATGGGAATCACAATTATTCATCTGCAAAGGTCTATTCAATTATATGAGTTCTAATATGATAAACATTACACTGTTCTGTAACAAAGTTGGGTCATGTTAGACCAAGTAATGAGACCAGGCAAGGAAAAAACTAATTTACGTATCAAAATCTATTCATTGTGGCAGCATAAAAGAAGATATCACGTTCAAAATATTGTATTTCAGTGTCCTAACTAACGCTAATACTATTGGATATACGTTATACATACCTGAACAAAATTTCGAGAAAGCGGTTACTTTTCTAATTTCAATCTCTCCCCATATCCTAGCCAAAATTACGGAAAATTATAGAACAAAGCTATACACCTTTTGCAGCGATGTTGGATCTACCATAACTGAGAAGCTAAGGCTTTGCACTAGGTATAATCATCAATTACCTTCAAAACACCATAAAATAAACAGTGTACAAGTAACCATGTTCATATTAACTTGAACTCTTGTTTCCGCCAATCATAAAACAGTCATCGTAATGGAAAAGAGATAATCAAAATAGAATAGTATTTAAACTCAAAAGACTAGAGCATTTGATTCACAGGACTTTGACGCATAAATAAATGTGATTTTCCCCATCTCATTTTCTATGGAGCCATTCGTTGCAGCGCACATCGTATTGAAAATACCGCCTTATTAAAATATGATTTCTAGGTTATTGCTCTGCCATAACTTGCTTCTCTCGTGATTAAAAATCACCTCATTGCCGTTATGTTCTGGAAAGCGGAAAATGTCTTGCCACGCGCGTTAACCATGTGGGCCTGTATAAACACGTATACACCTAAAAGGGGCTAGTTGTAGCTTCGCGCTCTGGGCTCCATTGAAACACGGACTTCACATACATTTCCAACGATCACTAAATATACTGACAAGTGTCTACCCTAACCTAAGAGCTATAACTATCGCATACAGTATTCCAATAACGATACAAAGAGGTTTAGAATATTTAAATTTGGGCCTTTTACTCCATTCTAACAAGTAACTTACCAGAAGTACCTATAGGTTTTTCTGAATTACCAGGGATGATGTTCCTGTGCCCTACGCTGACATTTGGAGCAAGATAATTTTGATTAAAATTTGTAACTTCGTTAATAGAAATATCCACCTTTAGTATATGGGGTTAAAAGTAGTGCATTCATGATCTATTCAAATATGCAAGGTCTAACGTACTAAAAAATCTCGCACTACTCTGAAACCAACTTCATGGGGCATGTGCTGCCAAAAATTAAAATCTAACTTCATTAACAGGTTTCCACAAGTAGTATATGGGGTTCAAAATAATGCATTCGCAAAGATCCATTAAATTATGCAAGTTCCTATGTCCTAACTGATATTGCGCTGTTATATGAAACCAACTTAATATGGCATGTGCTATAGACAGAAAACGGAATTTTTCAGTTAAAATCTGTACCTTCATTAACACTAGGTTTCTGCCAGTAGTATATGGGATTAAAATTAATGCCTTTGGAAAGATCTATTCAACAGAGTGAGTTCTAAGGTTCTAACTAATACCTCTTCACCTAAACTGAGCATTTTTACCTGTTAGTACGCCAAATTAATATGGTAAATGTGCGATACTTTAATTACTAGCAAAACTTATTTTCTATAAGAAATGGATTAATTCTGGTTAGTTCGGCATTTTTCTATGTTTCATCGAGGCTGGGACCTAACTTATATTTGGGAAACTGATAGGAGGTTATTTTGCATGCGTACTTTGCAATCGCTTTTGCCACAGTAACTTTTTTGTTTGACGTAATTACACGGACTTTTTACCCAATTAAGAGCTTCCAAAAATTTAAGGCTTTTATATCACTTGGTACCCCCTCTGTTCTCTAATTAAGCTAAAAAATTCTTAAGGCCTCTGGCATCTTAGGTCCTGCTTTAAGCATCTCTGCTGTTTTCCCACACAAATCAGCAGTTTTACTATTACAGATTTTATTGCCTCCAATTTCCTGTTCTTGTACCGTCAGTGCCTCCAAGTTAGCAATGCACTTGTCCCTACCAGCAGTACCAACATTTACAAGTCTTTAAAAAATACCTTGCAAGTAGATTCCTTTTCTCCATTTTGTCTGGGACCAAGTTCCCACCTCCATCCAACATGCCATCGCTCCCTCCAGACTTTTTCTGGCTTGCTCTCCTCAAGAAACTCACAGCTACAAACAGTCCTGCTCTCGCCAGTTTCCATAGCTACTTCAAAATCAGTAGCTCTTCCTTTCCAATCACTGTTTCTCACATTTGACAAAGGGATGAGTACGCAACTGCGTTCCAGGTTCTGTTCCTGTCGTTATTGAAAAACTACAACACTGAAATAAAGTATGTATCAATTATTTACTATTACAATTGTTGTAACATTCTATAAAGTAGAAAAAGAACCAGCTACCCAATTTTAATTGGTGACTTCACTATAAAACCCCCATAAATTGTTTTTTTTTTTTTTAAATGTGAACTTGTCTCAAACCATACTTTGAAATAACTCAAAAGCAGCAATAACCAGACCTTACATTGATTTCGATATATGTTCCATGGTGGCATTTATTATCTATAACACGCTTCACGTCCATCTAATGTGTTTTGCTACGCGTGACTCGCTTCGCTCGAAAATAAAACAATCTCGCTAAGTTTTAGCAAGCAGTATGTGTTGCGCTGCGTCCAAAAACACCGTTGGTAGTCTTTTCGGCGATAGTTTTTACTTTCACATGAACAAAATACTTATGTAGTAAATGGAGAGCGATTTCATCATAATTACAGAAAGATGAAATTAGACTAAATTTCCAAATGGATTGTACTTCCTTCTGTCCTTTCGTCACTACAGAGCGATCATACCTTAAGGCGTTCCTGTTGTAGCCGATCCTACAAATAACTCCACAGTACTCGCAACCCTTTTCCTTAAGAATTATTTCTATAGGATATTCGATCACTAGTTCAATATCACCAATAAAATAATAATAAAATTTGCCATAACCAATATTGCAAGACACAATCCGTAGGAATAGGGTTTTTGTCAAAATTAATGCAAGAAGCCCAGCCCCTGCCTCTGACATAGTTACAACTAAACAAAGGCAGTTTTTCCTTCATTATTCAGATATTCAGTCAAACAAGGATTCAGTGAACGTTAAAAGTACGGTAACTATTACTCCGCTGAAATCATAGCAAAAGGTGGTTTTCTACCGAAGTCGTTCGTAATTGGTTAACCATTACGTCAATGATGTCAGCTCTCGGCCAATAAACGGGAATTGGAACTGCTTGTGTTAGTGTAAGAAAAAAGCGAGTTAAAGTGCTCTTTAAAAGTAAATGTTCCATTAGAAGACACTCCCAACCTAGGAAAAATTTACCGCGTTCAATCTCATTTGACCATACTTTTTCTATCGCTTTTCACATGTTCTTTCCATCAAGTCATTTTTTTCTTAATATAAAGTGCAGAAAGCTTCTGTTTTACCCAATGGTGTTCGACAAACCAAACTTTGGAATTAATGAAACGCAGCAATAAACAGACCTTGCATTTACTTCGGCATAAGAACACAAAGGACAATTTAAAAAAAAAAAAAAAAATTACTGGACGCTTGTGCTAAAAAATTCAGCTAAATGTCACTAGTGGCTATGGGTGACATAATAAAAAAAGTAACATTTATTGGTCTAGCCTCGGCCTTGGATAGCTTCGCTTGCTAACAGTCCCCTTGCTGTTCCTGTTCAAGAAAGCAGTACGCGATACAATGCAATTTGCATCAAGTGGGTTAGTTGCGTAGCTAAGTATCTAATCAAACCACATCAATAAGTCTGATTGGACACGCATCGATTCGAGAGATTTCACACCTCCCTGATCTGTTCTGACAAGCGGTACGTTCCTCTATAATTTTCTATAAAGTAGTTTGCATTTTGCATTTATTTTGATTCTCAAACCAATTTCAACATAAATTTGTCTCTGCTCTGCCGTGGCATGGGTGCAAATCAAAACGGAATTTTCGAAAATTTACTCGAGTACAGTAGGTGAAAACTAATCCGATTCTATTTGTAAAAAATCAAGACGTGAATTTTGTGGCTTTTTGAAAGTTTTTAATGACTGGAGGAGGATAATCTGAGTTTTAGAGTTATGCCGGGTCGACTACCATAATGGGCTTTGCGCTTGAGTATAGTCGCCAATTACATACGAAACGCCTTCAAATATACAATTGCTAGTCTGATATTTACATTAACATTCTTAAACTTTGTTGCTGCCGCCAGTCATAGTAATAAAACGGTTACTGTGATCAAAACCAAGTGAGTAGTAATGAAACCGTCAAAACATGGGAGCTATTTCTGGGGCGGCCTGTGACGTCCGGTGAGAAAGGTCCTTCCTTATACCTTTCCTAATATAAATCTTCCAAATATACTAGAAAAAGATAAAAGCATGGAATGCAGAGGTTACAGCCCTCGCGCGAACACCTTGTAGGTGTCGTGTATTAAACAAAGGCGTGTGTAAACCACTATTCACAGGTTGTCTTCCATTTAGATAATCCCTTCATCAATGGGGAGGGCCGTGACAGGCCCTAGAGAACATGGTTGAACTCCCCAACGACACCTACCACGCGCGCCCTCTAGGACATCCTTCTTTAATTGGACTTGAAGCAAGCATAGTTTTTTTGGGCACAGTGTTTTTTCGAAGAATTTCTCGTTATTTCAACATGACTGACGTTGTTACTTCACCCTTACCAATGTTAAGTACGATAGTTTGTTTTGGCAGCTTTTGACAGTACCGGGCATTTGTTCTGTTTCCAATATGGTGGTTTTTAGTTTTGGAACCGATTGTCCTGCCGAGGTATCGGCAGCCATTTTGGGTATGTTCGCTTCGGTAAATTTTCTAGTTATTTTTGCCCATCTGGTACTCTGTCAGATAGGTTATATCACTTACGTTTTATGGCCTTTTATGTTATCATTAATTATTATTAATTTTTACTATGGTATTTATTTGCTTGCAAGTCCAATTTGGACCTACGAAGAATAGCGATTTAAGATAGCGTTTTAAAGCATAGTAACGATTTAAAGCTCTTCCCAGAAATAGATTTTTCCTTCGTCAAAATCCCTTTATTTGCCTGAACAAGAGAAAAAATTTTCCATCGCATTTTCAATGGAGTCTTTTCTAGCAGCGTGCAGCATGCATCGTATTACGAATACCTCCTTAATTCGAGCTGATGATGTTGGTTTTTATTCTGCCATAACTTGCTTCACTCAACTAAAAATTCTCTCATTGCCTTTACGTTCTGACAAGCAAAATATTTAGCTACATAATTTAGCCCTGTGGGCTAAAATTTCAGTATCAGTTAACAAATTGAAAGGGCTGTATACACTTAATGGAATAAGTTGTAGTTTCACACTCCAGCTTCTGTTCGAATAGTTTTCATTTTAAGGATCAAACTATATTCAACATTTATACCCTAAACTACTTAAATAAATTAAGAGCTATAATTGAATATTACAATATTGAAAAAAAAAAAGTTTAGAAAATAAATCTTTGGGCCCTGTATTCTGTTTGAACAAATGAAGTAACTTACCATAAAAACCACCAGTGACCAAGTTTTTCTGAAAACCAAGTGGAGAGATGCGTGTGGCCTGTGCTGCCGTGCAGACTGGGAATTTTTCATTAAAATCCAACTTATGTATCAAAGGTTACCTCCAGTATCATATGGGAATCAAAATCATTTATCTGCAAAGGTCTATTCAATTATGAGTTCTGATATCAAAAACATTGCACTGTTCTGTAACGAAATTGGGTCATGTTAGACCAAGTAATGAGACACCCGGCAAGGGAAAAACTAATGTATTAAAATCTATTCTTAGTGGCAGCCTAAAGGAAGATATCACGTTCAAAATATTGTATTTCTGTGTCCTAACTGTAACGCTAATACCATTGGATATAAGTTATACATACCTGAACAAAATTCCGAGAAAGCCGTTGCTTTTCTAATTTCAATCTCTCCCCATATCCTAGCCATTAACGTAATTATAGAACAAAGCTATAGACATTTTTTAGCGATGTTGGATCTACCATAACTGAGAAGCTAGGGCTTTGCACTAGGTATAGTCATCTATTACCTTCAAAACACCCTAATATATACAGTGTACCAGTAACCACGTTCATATTAACTTGAACTCTTGATTCCGCCAATGATAAACCAGTCATTGTAATGGAAGAAAGGTTATTAAAATCGAATAGTATTTAGACTTGCACTAGAGCATTTGATTCACAGGACTTTGACGCATAAACGAACGTGATTTTCCCCGTCTCATTTTCTATGGAGCCGTTCGTTGCAGCGCTCATCATATTAAAAATACTGTACCTCCTTATTAAAAGATCATTTCTTGGTTATTGCTCCGACATAACTTGCTTCTCTCGCGATTAAAAATTACCTCATTGCCGTTATGTTCTGGAAAGCGGAAAATGTCTTGACACGCGTGTTAACCATGTGTGCCTGTATTTTGGCATTGTCAATTACAGTATACACCTAACACACGTACACACCTAAAAGGGGGTAGTTGTAGCTTCGAGCTCTGGGCTCCATTGAAACACGGACTTTACATACATTTCCAACGATCACTAAATATATTGACTAGTTTATACCCTAACCTAAGAGCTATAACTATTGCATACAGTATTCCAATAACGATACAGAGGGGTTTAGAATATTAAAATTTGGGCCTTTTACTCCATTCTAACAAGTAACTTACCAGAAGTACCTATAGGTTTCTAGGAATTACAAGGTATGATGATCCTGTGCCCTTTGCTGACAATTGGAGCAAGACAATTTTTATTAAAATTCGTAACTTCGTTAATAGAAGTATCCACCTTTAGTATATGGGGTTAAAAAATAGTGCATTCATGATCTATTCAACTATGCGAGGTCTAACGTACTAAAAAATCTTGCCCTACTCTATGAAACGAACATCAAGGGGAATGTGCTGCCAAAACATTAAAATCTAACTTCATTAACAGGTTTCTGCCAGTAGTATATGGGGTTCAAAATAATACATTTGCAAAGCACCAGTTAATTACGCAAGTTCCTATGTCCTAACTAATATTGCAGCGTTATATCATGAACCCAACTTCATGTGGCATGTGCTATAGACAAAACACAGTATTTTTCTAATAAAATCTGTACCTTCATTAACAGAGGTTTCTGCCAGTAGTACATGGGATTAAAATTAATGCATTTGCCGAAATCTATTCACCCACGAGAGTTCTAACGCCCTAACTAATACCTCTTCACCTAACTGAACATTTTTACCTGTTAGTATACCAAATTAATATGGTAAATGTGCGATACTTAAATTACTAGCAAAACTTATTTGCTATAAAAAATGGATGAATTCTGGTTTGGCGTTTTTTTCTGTTTAAGCAAGCCTGGGACAATACATACATATGGGAGACAGATGGTAGGTTATTTCGCATACGTAGTTTGCAATCGCTTTTGCCACCGCAACTTTTTTATTCAACGTAATTACATGGACTTTTTAACAAATTAGGAGCTTCCAAATATTTATGGATTTTTTCAATCACTTGGTACCACCTCTGTTCTCTAATATGCTACAAATTCTCAAGTCCTCTAGCATCCTTCGTTCTGCTCTCGGCATCTCTGCCGTTGCCCACACAAATCAGCAGTTTTACTATTAAAGATTTTATTGCCTCTAATTTCCTGTTCTTGTACCGCCAGTGCCTCCTCAAGTTAGCAATGCACTTGTCCCTATCAGCAGTAACAACATTTACGAGTCTTTAATAAATACCTTGCAAGTAGATTCCTTTTCCCCATTTTGTCTGTGACCAAGTTCCCACCTCCATCCAATATGCCATCGTTTCCTCCAAACTTCTGGCTTGCGCTCCTCAAGAAACTCACAGATACAAATAGTCACTGCTCTTGCCAGTTTCCATAGCTACTTCAAAATCAGTAGCTCTTCCTTTCCAAACCATGTTCCTCACATTCGACAAACGGATGAGTACAAAACTGCATTCCAGGTTCTGTTCCTGTCATTCAAAAACTACAACACTGAAACAAAACATTCATCTGTTATTTACTATTACAATTATTGAAACATTCTATATAGTAAAAAAAGAACCAGCTACCTAATTTCAATTGATGACTTCTCTATAAAACCCCATAAATTGTTTATTTTTTTAAATGTGAACTTGTCTCAAACCATACTTTGAAATACTTTGAAATAGCTGAAACGCAGCAATAAACGGAGCTTACATTGATTTCGGTATATGTTCCATCGCGGCATCTATTATCTATAAACGCACTTCACGTCCATTTAATGTGTTTTGCTACGCCATGACTAGCTTCGCTCAAAAATAAAACAATCTCGCTAAGTTTTGGCAAGAAGTATATGTTGAGCTGCGTTAGTCAATACATATGTAGTAAATGGAGAGCGATTTCATCATAATTGCAGGAAAATGAAATTAGACTAAATTTCCAAATGGATTGTACTTCCTTTTGTCCTTTCGTCACTACAGAGCGATCAAACCTAAAGGCATTCCTGTTGTAGTCGATCCTACAAATAACTCCACATTACTCGCAACCCTTTTCCTTAAGAATTAATTCAATAGCATATTCAATCACTAGTTCAATATCACCAATAAAAAAAATAATAAAATTTGCCATAACCGATATTGCACAGCACAATCCATAGGAATTGGGTTTTTGTCAAAATTAAAGCAAGAAGCCCAGCCCCTGCCTCTGACATAGTTACAACTAAATGAAGGCAATTTTCCTTCATTATTCAGATATTCAGTCAAACAAGGAATCGGTGAACGTTAAAGTACGGAAAATATTACTCCGCTGAAATCATAGCAAAACTTGGTTTTCGACTGAAGTCATTCGTAATTGGTCATGAAACTATTACGTCAATGATGTCACAGCTCTCAGCCAATAAACGGGAATTGGAACTGCTTGTGTTTGTGTAAGAAAAAAGCGAGTTAAAGGGCACATTAAAAGTAAACGTTGCAGTAGAAGACTCTCCCAACCTAGGAAAACATACCGTGTTCAATCTCATTTGACCATACTTTTTATATCGCTTATCACATGCTCTTTCCATCAAGTAATTTTTTTCTTAATATAAAGAAGTTTTACTCAATGGTGTTCGACAAACCACACTTTGGAATTAGTGAAACGCAGCAATAAACAGACCTTGCATTTACTTCGGCATAAGAACACAAAGGACAATTTAAAGAAAAAAAAAAACTTACTGAACACTTGCGCTAAAAAATTCACCCAAATAATGTCACTAGTTGCTATGGGGTGACATTTAAAAAAAAAGTCCGTTTATTGGTCTAGCCTCGGCCTTGGAAAGCCTCGCTTGCTAACAGTCTCCTTGCTGTTCCTGTTCAAGGCGGCAGTACGCGATATAATGCAATTTGCATCAAGTGGGTTAGTTGCATAGCCAAGTATTTTAGAGTTATTCTAATCAAACCACATCAATAAGTCTGATCAGCCATGCATCGATTCGAGAGATAACACTCCCCTGCCCTGTTCTGACAAGCAGTCCGTTGCTGTAACATTTTCTATAAAGTACTTTGTATTTTGCCTTAATTCTGATTCGCAAAACAATCTCAAAATGAATTTGTCTGATGTCGTGGCATCGGTACAAATCAAAACAGATTTTCAAAACATTTACTAAGTACAGTAGGAGAAAAAAATTTGTGATAAGTTTGTAGAAAAGACTAGAGAATTTTGTGGCTTCGACAGTTTTTAATAACGACGATGATATTCAGTTTTGGATTTATGCTGGATCGACTACCATATAGTTAGGCTTCGAACTTAAGTATAGTCATCAACTAAGTTCAGAACACCTTAAAATATACATGCGCTAGTCTGATATTTACATTAAACACTCTTAAACTTTGTTGCTGCCCCCAGTCATTGTAATTAAAGTTACTCGACGCATAGAAACATTTTCCATCGCATTTTCTATGGAGTCGTTTGTAGCAACGTGCATCGTATTGCAAATACCTCCTTACTTGAGCTAATGATTCGTTGGCGTTTGCTCTGCCGTAACTCGCTTCACTCGACTAGAAATTATCATTGCCTTTGTGTTCTGACAAGCGGATCATTTAACTACATACGTTAGCCCTGTGGGATAAAATTTCAGGAATATCAAAAATAGAAAGGGGTGTACTGTATACAATTGGGTAACGTGTAGGTTCACACTCCAGCCTTTGTTCGAACAGACTGAGTTTCCTTTTCTAAGGAACAGACTATTAAATGCATTTATACCCCTAACTTCCATTAGATAAAATAAGGAGCTATAATTGTATATTACAAGACTGAAAAATAACAATTTAGAAAATAAAACTTTGGGCCCTGTATTTTTTTCAAACAAATAAGTTAACTTACCACAAAAACCATCTGTGACCAAGTTTTTCTAGACTACAAAGTGGAAGGATGCTCGTGGCCTGTGCAGACGAGCAAAAGGGGAATTTTACATAAAAATCCAACTTAAGTACTAAAGATTTCATCCACTATTTTATAGGACTCAAAATCATTTATCTGCAAAGATCTATTCAATTGTGCGAGTTCTAATGTCTTAAAATTGCACCGTTCTGCAATGAAATTGGGTCTTGTTAGAGCAAGTAATGAGAATAGGCAAGGACAAAACTAATTTATTAAAATCTGTTAATACTGGCACCCCTAAGCGAGATTGGGTTCAAAATATTGCATTGGAAGAGATTTATTTGATTATGGGTGTTCCAATTGTTCTAACAGTGTTACGCTAATACCACTGGATATAAGTTGTACCTATACAAAATTTCAAGAAAACTTACTTTTCTAATTTCAATATCTCCCAATACCCTAACCAATAACGTAAAATCATAGAACAGTGCAATGAACACTTTTTTGAGCGATAGTGGGTCAACTATCAGCAGAAAAGCTATGGCTTTACGCTAGGTATAGTCATCAATTACCTTCAAACACCTTAAAATACACAGTTTACCAGTCTAATTGTATGTTACAATCAACTTAAACTCTTGTTTCCACCAGTCACAAACTAAATCATAAAAAAAAGTTTGTAATCAAAATAAAAAAATAGTAATTAAACTCACTCTACAGCATTTGAATGACAGGACTATAGGACGCATAAATGAACATTATTTTCCCATCTCGGCTATCATATTAAAAATACCTCCTAAGTTATTAGAGATTTCTTGGCGATTTCTCTGCCATAACTTTCTTCACTCGCGATTCAAAAATTCATAGCCGTTATGTTCTGGAAAGCGGAAAATGTCTCGCCACACGTGTTACCCCTGTGGGCTAGAATTTCGGCACTCAATTATACAAACTTACCACGGGTACAAAAAGGGGCTAGTTGTAACTTCGCACTCAGGCCTACGTATAAATATGGACTTAACACTTCCAATGATAAGATTAAATATATCAACACTTCTACTATAACCCATGATCTGAAACTATTGCACATTCCAATTAGGATGCAAATAGAGGTTTAGAATATAAAAATTTTGGCTCTTTATTCCGTTCGAACAAGTAACTTACCAGAGAAGTACCTATAGGTTTTGTGAACTACCAGGTAGGAAGAGGGTCCTGTGCCCTATGCCGACGTATGGAGCTCAACAGGATTTATTAAAATACGTAACTTCATTAACAGAATTTTCCTACAATCATATATGGGGTTCTAAATATATTTGCAAAGATCTACTCAATTATGCTAGTTTCAATGTCCTGACTGATATTACAGTTATATTGAAACCAACCTTGTGGCATCTGCTATGACAAACTTTGTTGTAATCCGTAACTTCATTGATAGAGGTTTCCGCCAGTACTATATGGGGTTCAAAATAAATATCCTAACTGATATTGGACTGTTCTATCATCAAATCAATCTCATGACATTGCTATGACAAATCTAGTGTATTATTAAAATCAGTAACTTCATTGATAAAAGGTTTCTGGCAGTAGTCTATGGGGTTCAAAATGAAGGATTTGCAAAGACCTATTCATTGTCCTAATTAATATTGAACTCATAAAACAAGCACCATGTGACGTGCTGACAAACTTTATTAAAACCTGTTACCGTTAGTATTAAGGGGTTCAAAATAACGCATTTACAAAGATATATTTAACTAAAGTTAATAAGTCCTAATATTGCACTGTTCAACCATAAAACCAACCACATGTGACATGTGCTATGACTAAAACCAGTATTTTTGGGCTCAAGCCATGGCGTCCTGATGGAAGGTTCCTGTTTGGTAGCTTCCTTGGGTATAAGACTACTAAGATATTCCCAGAGAATTTAACCACAGGTTATCACAGAATTCTAACTTCTGGAGCGAGTATCTCAAAGGTTTCCCTTTAAGACATCGTAATACAACAGGGGACACGCATGTCTGGTCGTGCCACATAGCTATCTCCACCCCGAACAGAGTTAACGCTTCGGTGTGTAAGGGCTGAGAATAGCTGGGAGCCGTTCCACAGCTAATCTCACTCGTGGCTACTACTGATACTCGAGACGTAAACAAACGGACGCCATTGCTCTAATGACGTCGCGAGCGTCTTTATCCTTTGTTTAGTAGCTGCCCTACTGAGACGGATTTTCCCTTGTGTGAACTTTATCGTTTTGCATCTTCGCTATGTCGTTACCTTCAGCCTCGCCTTCTTCTGGAAAGTTGAGTACAAGGTTCCAGTATTGTTTAATTAAGCTCTGGCCGTAAAGTAAATATTATTTTGCGAAATAATTGATGTTTTGTGGCAGAGCTGTGCCTCTACCGGACCCGCCATTTTATGGCGTCGTTGTTGTTTTGCATGTCTTATTTAGTTAGCCACAACAACGCTTCCGGCCTTATATACTAATCGAATACATTAGTTTATTTAGTCTTCATAGCTAGGAACTCTTATTTCGTGTTTAGACGCTTTTATCGGTCATCGATTGACCTCATACCAGTCGGCTACTATAGCCCCCAGGCCAGGAGCCTATATACAAGTGTTCATGCATGATTTATCAGTGATCCTAGACTAAGTTATGAAGATAGTGGCATTATTATTTTACAATACTTTTGACTAGTGATGCAAATGTTTTCGCCTTCAGGGACCATATAGGGGATAGGCTAGTCAGTGATTCTTACTAGCCTAACCTAACCTTAGGACCCCTATATGCTTCCTTCATCCCCTGCCTTGGCATTCCCTCTAATTAGCCTTGATCCCTTTTCTGAGTAAAGGGATTCATTGTCTAATAGAGTATTATATCGCCTCTCAGTCCTCCCTAAAGGAATGAACCCCCTTTAGGATTGCGTCTGAGAGTGAGGTTAGGCTAGCCTACCTCTATGGCTAGGATAGTCTGCGACTTTCCTGCGATAGCGATACGTCTTCTTCCTTGCCTAGTTCAGGACTTTTAGCCCTGATCTAGGTCGGGTTAGGAAGGTTTCTCTGTTCCATGCTGAAACTGTACTCTTGCACCGTTTTAGCCGATCAGCCTAATCTTAGGTTAGGGAGTGTCCTCCCTTCCCTTTGTGGCCGCTCTGGTACAGAAACCCTTCCTGGGAAGACCCCTCTCTTCTCCCTCCCCACCTATCTCTTGTATAGCCTAGCCTATGCTTAGGTTAGTTTATACTCATCTGTCCCCTGTCCTACAACTCCTCCTTAGGGTGGATGAGTAGGGCTACCCGAGCTTCCTTGTGCAGTCCGCTCTGGTACATATACCTTCATAGTGTCCTATAAGGTTAGTTCCTAGTGTAGCTCTGCATAAGGGAGTCTCCCCCCCCCCCCATCTTGGGTGTTCCCTAGTCCTCCCTTGGGCTACCTGCTCCCGGTCCCTAGTGACCCCTGCATATGGATGATAGAGCCTTCTCTATCATGGGTACACCCCCTCAGGGAGGGGGAGGGATGTCTGGAACCCTGAAGGTACTTCCTGCATCCTTCCCCCCCTCCCCCTGTCTCTCTATCTATCTGGGTGCCGGTCTCTTGCCGCCTCTTATGCCGGCAATACCTGCCTCTTGGTGACTTCCCTACCCTTGCCGCCAGCCCCCCGTGTTCCGAGGGACTGCCGGCTGCCGCCGGCTACTACCGGCGGCTCTCCTACTCCTATCTAATCGTCCGCTTGCCGGTCGATCTCCGGAGTGCCGGCATATACTGCCGGCAACCCGATACTACCTGTACCATCCTTACCCCAGTCACCAATCCGGCATCCTCCGGCTGCCGGAGCCGCCGCTCCCTGCCGGCGTGCCGCCGTTGTGCCGGCGGCCGCCATCCTGGTATCTAACTGACTTTTGAAAATTGTCTGTTCTAATGCCAGAATCTATGCTGGAGCGAGCTCCGGCGTGCCGGCGGCTTGCCGGATACCCCGGAGGCGTCAAGAATACTTGCACCCCCTCTCTGTAGCTATCATAAGACTAAGATAGCCCTACCTGGCAAATAGATAAGCTGCTTTGCTTCTAAGATCAGTACCTAGTACTGCTCTATTAGTGATCATGCTGTCTCTTTGCATTCTTCTATTTCCAGCATGCTATGTGCATCTTAGCACGGCTGGTTGCCAGAAGCAGTTACCCTTAATGAGACCTTCTGGCTCTTATCTGGGAACCGAATGAATTCGATCCCAACCTTGTCCTTGGCTTTCCATGGAGTTCCAATATAATGGGAATCCTAGGAAACTATATCCAATGATCTCGGTCATTTGGATTATCCCAGGACCAAGCCTATGGTAACCAGCCGGGCGAGATGCATGGAGCGTGTTCTCCTTTACTGTTTCACTCTCTATGCATCACACCTTATATAAGTTAAAATTAATGATTAATATTAACTTAATTTAAGAGCCATTCCTATGACTCCCCCATACTCATTTTCTCTTTCTTCCACAGGAGGAGCAGATGAAGTGCGATTTCGCATACTGTGCCGTGAAACGCTCCCAGTTTTACGGACATACGGCGTGCAGGACTCACGCCCCTTGCTCAGACAAGAGAGGGGATTGGAAGTTCTGGAATCCACTGGATTGTACGGTCTGCCAGGCCTACCTAGTTGAGGCCTTCCATAACCCTCCCTCAGCGGAGGTTAGAGACATTGCTCGTGAGAAACTGCGCAAGTGGGTGCGTGGTTTTCAGAGGAATGCCACTGGACCGTACCTGGCCACCGAAGAACTGAGGTCCCTGCTGTTCCCTAAGGCCTCCCCTGATTCAGTGGTTCCAAAGGAAGCAATCCCCACTGTCCAAATTACGGTGGAACCTGATGTGGTCATGGCTCAGTCCATGCACGAGTGTCGCCTAGATTCCGAAGAGGATGAACAGATCTCTGACGTCTCGGAAGACACGGAGAAGACGCTTATGGCTCAAGGAGCCGAAGAGGACGAAGACAAGGTGGAATACACCGAGTCGGAGATTGGAGCTACTCCCTCGTCCATCCCTCCGCCTACTCCTACACCGACGGATGTGTCCATTCCGTCTACCTCCTCGACCCCGGATCCTTCTTCCTCTACACAAGAACTGATCCGACTGATTAGAGCTGTCATGGACGACAGACTGAAGGAGAACCAGGAGTCCATCAGGTCTATGATTGGATCCAGAGAACCGAAGAAGATCTCGGTTAAGGATCTCCCAGCTTGCTCTCATGCCAACCCGTGGAGGTATGCAGAGCATATGGTTATTGCGACCGGCAGGATCTTTGTTAGTGACAAAATCGGCACGGTCCCGTTGGAAGATGTGGAATTCTTCCCAAGCTTCGAGGCCTACCCGGACTGTTACGTCCGGCTTCGTTCTGAACCTGCCTCGAAGGAGGAGACCGAACCTAAGGAAGAGATAGTGTTCGATCTCGCAAAGGCCCAGGCTATGCTAGCCTCCGCATTTAAGAGCAGGGGCTTTACCTGCTCTAAGCTTCCTGCCTTGAGCAAGAAGCATCCTACTTATGTCGCTCCCGACACTGCGATTCTTCCATTTTTGGAAAAGGCCTTGGCTGCATGCCTTAAGGCGGCGGAAGAAGGGAAACCCTGCCCTGCACTGGAGGAGTGCAGACCCTTCTCCATCGTAACGCCCCCTGACACTAGACAATGGAAAGATGTCCAACATACTTTCGTTGTGGGTAGGCTTGATCCTGACGTTGCCGGACGTCAGTTTAATGAAGACCTCCCTAAGCTCAATGATCACCTCCTTCGCCGGGAACAAGACACGAAGGAGAGGCTTGCAGCGTCTCTTTCTCATCAAGTCCAACTTGAAGTTATGGCCTGTGACACAGCAGTACCCGATCACTACATGGTACTGGCCAAATCCCACTTACTGACGGTAATGAAGGACTTGTACCATTTCATAAAGGCTCGTAGAGCCTGTCGTGAATTCGTGTTTGTCGGTGCCACCGTGAAACACGAACCCCGGAGGCTGATTTCCTCCAACATCTGGGGAAAGCACCTGTTTCCTTCGGACCTTGTCAAGGAAATAACGGACAGAGCCGCCACGGAGAATAGGAACCTTCTCCACAAGTGGGGCATGTCCAGGAAAAGGAAAACCTCTCAGGACGATGGACCTCAGCCTAAGAGGAAACCTCAGAAACCGAAACCCCAGCAACGTCAACAAAGACGTCAGTTTCCGGGACCCGCTACCTCCCAAGTGGTTGCCCAACCACAACAGACCTTTCAATTGGTCCCCCAACCGGTGTTGTCACAGTCACCGGTCTTCACCCCTGCCTTTGAACAGCCATCCACTACCTTTCATGCCAGAGGTAGAGGCTCGTCCAGGGGTGCAAGCAGAGACGCCTCTCGTCGTCCCTCCAGAGGTAGAGGAGGAAAGGGAGCTAGCGGCCGAGGCAACAAGTCCTCGGGACACCAGAAGCAATGAAGTGCTTCCGGTGGGAGGAAGACTCCGCCAATTCCAGGATCGCTGGACCTTCGATCCTTGGGCACACAGCATCATCAAGAACGGTCTAGGCTGGAGTTGGGTGCAACCACCCCCAATCTTCCAGCGGTTCTTCCAACAATCGACCCCCATTCTGGAAGAATATGTTCTAGACCTCTTGAACAAGAAGGTGATAAGGAAGGTAAAGTCCACCAGGTTCCAAGGGAGACTGTTTTGCGTTCCCAAGAAGGACTCAGACAAGCTCAGAGTCATTCTGGACTTATCCCCCCTCAACAAGTTCATAGAGAACAACAAATTCAAGATGCTGACGCTTCAACAAATAAGGACCCTTCTGCCTCAAGGTTCCTACACGGTCTCTATAGACCTGGCGGATGCCTATTGGCACATTCCAATGAACCATCACGCTTCCTCCTACCTAGGATTTCGACTCCAAAGGAAAAGCTACGCCTTCCGGGCCATGCCATTCGGCCTCAATGTGGCCCCTCGGATCTTCACAAAGCTGGCGGATGCCATAGTACAACAGCTCCGCCTAAGAAACGTCCAGGTGATGGCCTACCTCGACGACTGGCTAGTCTGGGCTCCATCGCCCGAAGAGTGTACAAAGTCTTGCGACGAAGTTACCCAGTACCTAGAACACCTGGGATTCAAGATCAACGAGAAGAAATCTCGCCTCTCTCCAGCTCAGAAGTTTCAGTGGCTGGGAATCCACTGGAATCTTCAGTCACACCGCCTTTCCATCCCCCAGAAGAAAAGGAAGGAAATAGCAGGGTCTGTCAAGCGACTACTGAAATCCAAACGCATTTCAAGACGACAGCAGGAACGAGTTCTAGGCTCTCTACAATTCGCCTCAGTGACAAACCCAGTGCTTCGTGCACAGCTAAAGGATGCCGCGGGAGTCTGGAGACGATCGGCATCCATCGCTCGAAGAGACCTCAAGAGACGGCTTCCAAACAGACTTCGACGCCTCCTAAAGCCGTGGTCGGAAGCAATGGCCCTGAAAAGGTCCATTCCTCTCCAACACCCTCCTCCATCACTCAACATCCACACGGATGCCTCACTGGAGGGCTGGGGAGGTCACTCCCACCTGAAACAAGCTCAAGGGACCTGGTCTCCACTATTCAAGACGTTCCACATAAACATCTTGGAGGCCATGGCGGTCCTTCTTACTCTGAAGAAGCTATCCCCGCCGCCCTCGATCCACATCCGTCTAACCCTAGACAACTCGGTGGTAGTTCGTTGTCTCAATCGCCAGGGCTCAAGATCGCCCCAGATAAATCAGGTGCTTCTCCCAATCTTCCGTCTGGCGGAGAAGAAGAAGTGGCACCTGTCTGCAGTTCACCTACAAGGATTCCGCAACGTGACAGCGGATGCTCTATCTCGGACAAACCCGATAGAGTCGGAATGGTCTCTAGACGCAAGATCATTCTCCTTCATCTCTCATCAAGTCCCAGAACTTCAGATAGATCTCTTTGCAACGAGCGACAACAATCAACTTCCTCTGTACGTAGCCCCGTACGAGGACCCCAAAGCAGAAGCGGTGGACGCCATGTCACTGGACTGGAACAGATGGTCGAAGATATACCTGTTCCCTCCCACCAACCTTCTGTTGAAAGTCCTCTCCAAACTGAGAACCTTCAAAGGGACAGCGGCCCTAGTGGCTCCCAAGTGGCCCCGGAGCAACTGGTACCCCCTGGTCCTGGAGCTGCAGCCCAAGCTGATCCCTCTCCCGGGCCCAGTTCTCTCTCAACAAGTACAGAAGTCGACTGTCTTCGCTTCATCATCGAAAATCAAGGACCTTCATCTCATGATTTTCTCTCCCTTGCCGCAAAGAAGAGGTTTGGGATCTCGAAGAAAAGTCTAGACTTCCTAGAGGAATACAAGACCGAATCCACGAGACGGCAATATGAATCATCCTGGAGGAAATGGGTCTCCTTTGTTAAAGCAAAAAATCCTAAAGAAATCACCATTGATTTCTGTATGTCCTTCTTCATTCACCTTCATGGACAAGGATTAGCAGCCAATACGATTTCAACCTGCAAATCGGCTTTGACTAGACCAATTCTATATGCTTTCCAAATTGATCTGTCCAACGACATCTTTAACAAACTGCCGAAAGCATGTGCTCGCCTACGCCCAGCACCCCCTCCGAAACCGATCTCCTGGTCACTAGACAACGTGCTCCATTTCGCCTCCAACTTGGACAACGATTCATGCCCCCTCAAGGATCTGACTCAGAAAGTTATATTTTTATTTGCTCTCGCCTCGGGAGCTCGAGTCAGCGAAATAGTGGCATTATCAAGAGAAGAGGGACACATCCTGTTTGCTGATTCAGGAGAAGTGACCCTCTCCCCTGATCCGACGTTTCTCGCCAAAAATGAATTACCCACCAAAAGATGGGGCCCTTGGAGAATATGCCCCCTGAAGGAGGATGTCTCTCTATGTCCAGTAGAGAGCCTCAAGGTCTATCTTCGCAGAACTTCAAACTTTGGTGGAGGCCAACTCTTCAAAGGAGAAACATCGGGCAGCGACCTGTCACTGAAACAATTAAGAGCGAAAATCACCTACTTCATTCGCAGAGCGGATCCGAACAGTACACCCGCTGGTCATGATCCTAGAAAAGTGGCATCTTCTCTGAACTTCTTTCAGAGCATGGACTTTGAGAGCCTTAAAAACTTTACGGGCTGGAAGTCCTCGCGAGTTTTCTTTAAACATTATGCGAAACAAGTGCACGAAATCAAACATTTTGTGGTAGCCGCAGGTAGTGTTATGAAACCTGCACCTAACTCTGCGTAGAACAGTGAGTTATTTGGGACTCTAACTCTTCGGGTGCCTATGTTGACCCTCGAGTGATTCATAGTGATGTCTAAAAACACTTAGTGCTTTTATAACTGTTCTTATCCCAGGTGAAATGTCATAGTGTTACACAAGTGCCGCATGCCTTGAGCATGATGTGTTATTTAAAGACTTGCGTTCCTCGAGAACGAGTACCTACTAATCCTGAAATTCCCTTTCAGATTCAAGAGCAAGCCTTTATTTCTATGTACATTATTATTACTGTAAATGAACTTTACTTTTGCTGTAAATTATTTAATTTCTGCATTGTGAAATAAAATTTCTATTTTATTACTTATGCGTCTCTTTCAGCTCCTACTTACTATGAAATACATACTGTCATAGTTTTATTTATTCCTCCTTTCTTATGGTCATGAAGAATTTAAGATGTCTATCCTTAAATTATATTCACCTTGTCTCAGTAAGGTTCCTACTCGAATACTTACTTCTGATAATCAGGAGATGAATCCTACACACAGTGCCCAACCACCACTGACCTACTCAGAATGTTCCTATACAAATATCAAACATTCTGCTTCATCTCTAAGCTCTTAAAAAGCTCTTCTGTCAAGATGAATAGTCCTTCAATACCACTTTGACGTCGGCATAGCCCATGGGAACTTCCTACCAATGGGGGGCAGGATACTTCGTTCCTATGGTTCTTATCTAAGATTGCTTTGCTATTTTGTCAATGCCTAGGCACTTAACTCTGGGGGGAAAATCTACCACGATACATTGATTCTCTGGTACTCTTCCATCAGGACGCCATGGCTTGAGCCCAAAAAACGGATTTTGAGCGAAGCGAAAAATCTATTTTTGGGTGAGATAGCCATGGCGTCCTGATGGACCCTCCCTACTACTTCGTCAGTTTGTTCCCACCCTACACAATTGTATCATGGTGATGGGCAGCAACTGGCGCCAGGATAAAGACGCTCGCGACGTCATTAGAGCAATGGCGTCCGTTTGTTTACGTCTCGAGTATCAGTAGTAGCCACGAGTGAGATTAGCTGTGGAACGGCTCCCAGCTATTCTCAGCCCTTACACACCGAAGCGTTAACTCTGTTCGGGGTGGAGATAGCTATGTGGCACGACCAGACATGCGTGTCCCCTGTTGTATTACGATGTCTTAAAGGGAAACCTTTGAGATACTCGCTCCAGAAGTTAGAATTCTGTGATAACCTGTGGTTAAATTCTCTGGGAATATCTTAGTAGTCTTATACCCAAGGAAGCTACCAAACAGGAACCTTCCATCAGGACGCCATGGCTATCTCACCCAAAAATAGATTTTTCGCTTCGCTCAAAATCCGTTTTAATTAAAATCTAACTTCATGAAGAGGTTTTAGCCCGTAGTAAATGTAGTTCTAAATGCATTTGCCAAGATCTATTCAACTATGCAAGTTCTAATGTCCTAACTAATATTGCACTGTTCTATCAAAGCCAATTTCACGTGGCATGTCCTATTACAAAAATTAGTATTCTTTTATTATACTCCGTTAACACCGTTGATATAAATTTCTGCCGGTGATATATGGGGTTCAAAATAGTTCATTTGCAAAGACCTATTCAACTATGCGAGTTTTAATGTCACTAACTAATACTGCAATGTTCTATCATGAAACCAACCTCGTGGCATTTGCTGACAAAAACTGGTAATTTTAATTAAAGTCCATAACTTCGTTAATAGAATTTTAAACTACTTATATATGGCGTTCAAAATAAAGCATTTACAAAGACCTTTTCAAATATGAGAGTTCCAATGTCTTGACTAATATTGCACTTACATGGAACTATTATCGTGACGTGTATGACAATAACGTATCTTTTTATCAAATTCTGTAACTTCATTAATAAAGGTTTCTGCTAGTAGTCTATAGGGTTCAAAATAAAGCATTAGCAAAGACTTTTTTGACTATGCAAGCGCTAATGTCCTAACTAATATTGAACAAACATAAGCCCCATGTGCTATTAAAAAACTTATTAAAACCTCTAACTTTGTTAATATAAGTTTCTGCCAATGGTATATGGGGTTCAAAATAGTGCATTTGCCAAGATCTATTCAATTATGCGAGTTACAAAGTCCTAACTAATATTGCACTGTTCTATCATGAAACAAATTTCATATGGCATGTACTATGACAAAAACCAGTATTCTTTAATTAAAATCTGTTAACTTCGTTACCATAAGTTTCCGCCAGTCGTGTATGGGGTTCAAAATAATATATTTGCAAAGACTTATTCAAGTATGCATGTTCCAATGTCAACTAATATTGCAATGTTCTATCATGTGACATGTGCTGACAAAATCTGGTTATTTTTTAATCAAAATCCGTAATTTCGATTATAAAAATTTCCACTAGTATATGGGGTTCAAAAAGAGGCATCTGCAACGATCTATTCAACTATGCGAGTTATTAAGTCATTAATATTGCACTGTTCTATCATGAGACCATGTGGCATGTACTAAATAAAAAAACGGTAACTTTTTGCATTAAAATCCGTAACTTAATTAGTATAAGTTTCCACCCAAAGTATATAGGGTTCAAAATTATGCATTTACAAGGATCTACACAACTATTCCAATGTCCTAATATTGCACTTATATGAAACCAACCTCATGTGGCATATGCTATGACAAAACCTGGTAATTTATTAAAATCAATAACTACATTAATAGAGGTTTCTTCGTGGTCTATGGGGTTCAAATTAATGCAATTGCAAAGACCTATTCAATTATGCGAGTTCCTATGAATTAACTAACATTGTAATGCTCTATCATGAATCTCGTGGCATGCTATGACAAACTGGTAATTTATTAAAATCCGAAAATTCGTTAATATAAGTTTCAGCCAGTAGTATATAGGATTCAAAATGATGCATTTGCAAGATCTATTCAATTATGAGTAACATCCTAACTAATATTGCCATGTTCTATCAGGTGGCATGTGCCGTGACAAAAGCGTATTTCATCATTAAAATCCGTGACTTCGTTGACTGAAGTTTCCGCCAGTAGTATATGGGGTTCAAAATAATACATTTTCAAAGACCTATTCAATTATGAGAGTTCTAAATGTCACTAACTAATATGGCAATGTTCTATCATGTGGCATGTGCTGTGACAAAAGCCTATTTTTTTTATTAAAATCCATAACTTCGTTAATATAAGTTTCCGCTAGTAGTATATGGGTTTCAAAATAATGCATTGGCGAAAACCTATTCAACTATGAGAGTTCTACAATCGTAACTCATATTGCAATGTTGTGGCATGTGCCGTGACAAATGGTAATTTTCTATCAAAAACCCTAACTTTGTTAAAATAACTTTCCTCCAGTAGTATATGGGGTTCAAAATAATGCATTATCAACAATCTATTCAACTATGCGAGTTCCAAAATCCTAACTAATATTGCCTTGTTCTATCGTGGCATGTGCTGACAAAAACTGGAATTTTTTTAATAAAATCCCGTAACTCGGTTAATATAAGTTTCAACCAGTAGTATATGGGATTCAAAATAATGAATTTGCAAAGATCTATCCAGTTATGAGAGTAACATCCTAATATTGCAATATTCTATCATGCGGCATGTGCCGTGACAAACTTTTTAAAATTAAAATCCATACCTTTGTTAATTAGTTTCCATTAGTATATGGGGTTTAAAATAATGAATTTACAAATATCTATTCAATTATGAGTAACATCCTAATATCGAAATATTCTATCTTGTGGCCTACGCCGTGACAAACTGGTGTTTTTTTTTATTAAAATCTGTAACTTTGTTAATAAAACTTTCCACCA
Source organism: Palaemon carinicauda (assembly GCF_036898095.1). Taxonomy (NCBI): domain Eukaryota; kingdom Metazoa; phylum Arthropoda; class Malacostraca; order Decapoda; family Palaemonidae; genus Palaemon; species Palaemon carinicauda. The sequence goes on from NC_090727.1 coordinate 153,927,661, forward strand.
CTAATTTATGGGGTTCAAAATGATGCATTAGCAAAGATCTATTCAATTATAAGAGTCCTAATCTAATATCGTCATTTTTATCGAGGTCGTGGCATGTGCCGTGACAAAATATTTTTTCAATTAAAACCCGTAAACTTCGTCGATATAAATTTCCGCCAGTAGTATATGGGGTTCGAAATAATGCATTTGCAACGATCTATTCAACTATGCAAGTTCCAATGTCCTAACTAATGTTGCCATGTTTTATCATGTGGCATGTACCGACAAAAATTGGCAATTTTCCAATAAAATTCCGTAACTCGGTTGATATAAGTTTCCACCAGTAGTATATGTGGTTCAAAATAATGCATTTGCAAAGATCTATCCAATTATGAGAGTTCTAATATCCTAACTAACATTGTACTACACTACCATGAAACAATTTTAAGCCACCATAGGCTATCCTATGGATTATAACCTAAGAATTCGTTTAATTTGCAATATTAAATTTTGCACTTCACTGATCACAGCTAAAAATGGTCAGGCCTAAATATCCAATATATCAATTGATAAAGGAAACCAAAGAAAAAATAGAAATTTTGGTTTTTAAGTAAAAAAACTCTCGTATTTTAGTCAATGGCTCAAAGGTTAAATTTAAACTTACAAATTCACTTTTGGATAAACCCAACGCGTATTATTTAATAGCAAAACCATATAATAGGACAAAACTAACCTTTGTAATGTCTTCCAGTGCAGCTGATTGTCAAAAGACCTTTAAAGATTAATCCACCTTCAATTTCACCTACGTAAACAAACAAATCAATGATACGTTAACCAATGAACAACAACTAAAGAAGGATTTTTCTGGAGTCGTTGTCATTGTTTAGCAACGCCATCTGTATTTTAGAATGTTAACTATTAGTTAAAATACCATCCAAATACTGTATTTCTTATTTAATCTGTATTTTAGATGATATTTTATGGTATCATATATGCAAATAAACCTTTCAATTATCTAGTATTTGTTTTAACAATTCGCTTATAATATTATAGAATAAATGTAATTTCGATGTGTTGACTATTGTTAAAATACCATCCAAAGACTGTATTTCTTATTTAATCTGTCTTTTAGATTATATTTTATGGTATTTTATAGGCAAATAAACATAGCCTTTCAATAATCGAGTATTTGTTTTAATAATTCGCTTATAATATTGTAAAATAAATGTAATTTTAAAGTGTTGACTATTGTTAAAATACCATCCAAATACTGTATTTCTTATTTTATGTCTTTTAGATGATATTTTATGGTATCATATATGCAAATAAACCCAGCCTTTCAATTATCGGGTATTTGTTTGAATAATTCGCTTATAATATTGTAAAATAAATGTAATTTTAAAGTGTTGATTATTGTTAAAATACCACCCAAAGACTATATTTCTTATTTAATCTGTCTTTTAGATTATATTTTATGGTATTTTGTATGCAAATAAACCTAGCCTTTCAATTATCGAGTATTTGTTTTAATAATTCGCTTATAATATTATTGAATAAATGTAATTTCGATGTGTTGATTATTGTTAAAATACCATCCAAAGACTATATTTCTTATTTTATCTGTCTTTTAGATGATATTTTATGGTATCATATATGCAAATAAACCCAGCCTTTCAATTATCGAGTATTTGTTTGAATAATTCGCCTATAATATTGTAAAATAAATGTAATTTCGATGTGTTGACTATTGTTAAAATACCATCCAAAGACTGTATTTCTTATTTAATCTGTTTTTTAAATGATATTTTATGGTATCTTGTATGCAAATAAACCTAGCCTTTCAATTATCTAGTATTTGTTTTAATAATTCGCTTATAATAATATTGAATAAATGTAATTTCGATGTGTTGATTATTGTTAAAATACCACCCAAAGACTATATTTCTTATTTTATCTGTCTTTTAGATTATATTTCATGGTATTTTATATGCAAATAAACTTGGCCTTTCTATTATCAAGTATTTTCTATCATTTTTTAATCCTATTGTAAAATAATTGTAATAAATGCGTAGCTTTTGTATGGATTTTTTGCTGAGTGACAAAAGTGTGCTATATGAATTGGATATAATTTTCACAAGTTTTGGCATTACAAAATAAATTCTAATTTCTGAATGGTGTTAGAAATTATATATTATATTTTATAGTGAATTGCATAGCTCAATATTTAGTACAACAATTAAGTGTAGTTAACAAAGGAGGAATGTAAAATAAATGTAGGCCTAGAAGTTTGTTGAAATGAGAACAGAGCTAGAATAGAGCCAGCTAGTGACTTATAGTAATCTATCATAAACCATTGAACTGAAATGATATAATTATATAGAGAAATTTGAGTCATAAGAAATATCTATGAAGTTAAATGCAATTTGCGTGAATGAAGTTGAGGAATCTGTTGGCAATGCGGTCTCCACTAGCTTCTAGTAAAATGCCATTTCTGTTTTAATACCATCAGTGCATCTCACGTGGAATACTGTAGGCATTACAAAAAGATCTTAGCAACATTTCTTCTTTGATCTAGGCCTAGATAAACTTGCTTTATGCCTAGAAACATTTCTTCTTTGATTAAGGTCTAGCTAGGCCTATAACTTTCTACTTTTTCATGTTCCCGTTTTCAATCCTCCATTTTACGGGCTTCATAAATTCATACATTCAATTTGATACATTATGTTGATTAAATGCTATAATAAATTAACTTGATCTCATAAACTTATGTAAATTCCACGAGCGATAATTTTATCAGATAAGATTAATGTTTTATCAAACCACTCTCTGATAAAAACACAATGCTATTTTTTCTCAAAATCCTTCAATGATTAAATATCTGCTTTTCAATTTATTGAATACAGTTTAAAGTAATCTACAATCTTATTTTATTGAAATATTTCAAATTGATTGTTCAATACTTCTTTTGCAGTTTATTTCCTTTCCTTGCTGGGCTGTTTTTCCCCGTTGGAGCCCTTGTCCTATAACATATTGTTTTTTAAAATAGGATTGTAGCTTAACTATTAATGATAATAATAATAATAATATGCCTGTTTTTGGTTGCTTAAAATGACTAAATGGTGTGGCAAAGCAAAATGAAAAATAAAGTTTATTGAACTCACATATTTATATGATATAAGAATAAAAATAACTAATATAACTAAATAATAAAGAAAGTAGGATTATTATTATTATCATTATTACTAGCCAAGCGACAACCCTAGCTGGAAAAGCAAGATGCTATAAGCTCAAGAGTTCCAATAGGAAAAAATAGCCCAGTGAGGAAAGGAAATAAGGGAATAAATAAATAATGAGAATAAATTAACATTAAATCATTCTAAAAACAGTAATATCGTCAAAACAGATATATCATAATAAACTATAAAAATAGAAAAATAGAAAAGGGAACTATAAAAACGTTAACTAAGAACATTAAAATAATGCATTTAGATACTTTAATAATAAAAAGATGATATAATAATTAAAAAAATCACAAATATTAAGATTAAAAAATAAAAATACTAGAAATATAAATATAAAAAAGAACTATAAAAATAGAAAAATTAGAAAAAGGAACATTAAAATAATGCAGTTAGATAATTTAATGATAAAAAGATGACATAATAATTTAAAAAATAACAAATATTAAGATTTTAAAATAAAGAAACTAAAATATATATATAAAAAGAACTATAGAAATAATTTACTCCGATTAATAGATAATTTAATAATAAAAAAGATGATATAATAATTTAGAAAATCACAAATATTAAGATTATAAAATAAAGAAACTAAAATATATATAAAAAAAGAACTATAGAAATAATTAACTAAGATTAATAGATAATTTAATAATAAAAAGATGATATAATAATTTAGAAAATTCATAAATATTAAGATTAATAAATAAAGAAACTAAAATATATATAAAAAAGAACTATAAAAATAGAAAAATTAGAAAAAGGAACATTAAAATAATGCAGTTAGATAATTTAATGATAAAAAGATGACATAATAATTTAGAAAATTCATAAATATTAAGATAAATAAATAAAGAAACTAAAATATATATAATAAAGAACTATAGAACTAATTTACTTCGATAAATCTAAAGAAGAAGAAGAACATTGTTTTGATTCTTCCTCCATGTTTTGATTATGTGTTGGAATGACGCAAGACCATATTTTAAAATACTTTAAAATCACCTAAGGTAAATTTATTCAGTTATTTTATGTTATTTTGCGAATCTAGAGAACATAATTGACTTATTTAATAGTATATTAGGATTAAATAATGTTTAATTTGGTATATATAGGCTGGTTTAAGCTAGGTTAATCTTACGATAATTTTAGGATGTTATCAGATGACGCAAGACCATATTTCAAAATACTTTAAAATCACCTAAGGTAAATTTATTCAGTTATTTTAAGTTATTTAGTCAATCTCAACAATATAATTGACTTATTTAATAGTATAATAGGATTAAATAATGTTTGATTTGATATATATAGGCTGGTTTAAGGTAGGTTAATCTTACGATAATTTTAGGATGTTATCAGATGACGCAAGACCATATTTTAAAATACTTTAAAATCACCTAAGGTAATATTTATTCAGTTATTTTAAGTTATTTTTTGAATCTAGAGAACATAATTGACTTATTTAATAGTATATTAGGATTAAATAATGTTTGATTTGATATATATAGGCTGGTTTAAGGTAGGTTAATCTTACGATAATTTTAGGATGTTATCAGATGACGCAAGACCATATTTTAAAATACTTTAAAATCACCTAAGGTAATATTTATTCAGTTATTTTAAGTTATTTTTTGAATCTAGAGAACATAATTGACTTATTTAATAGTATATTAGGATTAAATAATGTTTGATTTGATATATATAGGCTGGTTTAAGGTAGGTTAATCTTACGATAATTTTAGGATGTTATCAGATGACGCAAGACCATATTTTAAAATACTTTAAAATCACCTAAGGTAAATTTATTCAGTTATTTTATGTTATTTTTTGAATCTAGAGAATATAATTGACTTATTTAATAGTATAATAGGATTAAATAATGTTTGATTTGATATATATAGGCTGGTTTAAGCTAGGTTAGTCTTACGATAATTTTAGGATGTTATCAGATGACGCAAGACCATATTTTAAAATACTTTAAAATCACCTAAGGTAAAATTATTCAGTTATTTTATGTTATTTTGTGAATCTAGAGAATATAATTGACTTATTTAATAGTATATTAGGATTAAATAATGTTTGATTTGATATATATAGGCTGGTTTAAGCTAGGTTAATCTTACGATAATTTTAGGATGTTATCAGATGACGCAAGACCATATTTTAAAATACTTTAAAATCACCTAAGGTAAAATTATTCAGTTATTTTATGTTATTTTGTGAATCTCAACAATATAATTGACTTATTTAATAGTATAATAGGATTAAATAATGTTTGATTTGGTATATATAGGCTGGTTTAAGTTAGGTTAATCTTACGATAATTTAACCGGAATTTATAATTTGGAAGAAAGGTTTTTTTAATGTCATTTATATTATTTAACTCCATCAATAGATCAATTAGGTAGTTTGTAAACTAATAACAGTAGTTTAAACCATCAAGTATTGTTAAATAATCTAAATTTAAAATTCTTCTACCCGTAATAAAATGTCTTATCTAATCATTTATTAACGATTCTTTCTTTCGTAAATTTTCTAAATTATTTTTAACATTTATCTTGTAATTATATATCAATTAACATGTAAATAAATCTAATTGATATAATTCATAGCCAGGCAATTTCTTTTCCCAATCTGTGATCAGCCAAGCTAAATGTAAGGTTAGGTAAATGTATACTTCCGCACCGTTCCTCTCAGCCATGGTTGAATAGGGATTTAGGGGTATATGTATGACAGCGGCCACTTGTATGTATGATGACGGCTGACTAAGAATACAGCAGTGTAAGGGGGTCGCAGTGGGGCCATTAGTGTAAGGACACAGCTCAAAGGTTAGGGTCTCTGTATATCAGCGGCCAGTTTTTCCTGTCTGAACTAACCTAAGGTAATCCAAACAGCTAAAAAATCCATTATTTTCATATGGAAATAAATAAACCACGGAGCATTTGTATATAAGCGGCCAGTTCCTCTAGCGAGCATAAAATATGGACATAGACTAAACTAAACTTACCCCCCTCCTAACCTAACCTACAAGCCATGTCCTTACATACTTACCTAATGGGGGGGGGGGGCGGCAGCGCCATCTAACGCCCCCTGCGAACCCCCTTACACTGCCGTATTCCAAGGTAGCCGTAATCATACGTACAGGTGGCTGCTATCATACATACACCCCGTAGCTTAGGTTAGGGGAGGAAGTTTATATTTTAGCCTGTGTCCATATTTTATGCTCGCTGGAGGAACTGGCCGCTGATATACAAAGGCTTTGGGGTTTGTTTATTTCCATATGAATACATTGGTTTTTTTTAGTCCTTAGGGGTACCTTAGGCTAGTCCGTATCCCGAGAGTTTCCTTAGAAATCTTGGCGGAACTAGCAAGGCAGCAGCAGTCTGTTACAGAGGAAAATGCTGGATTGGAAGTCGTTTTCTAGCAACAACCTGGTTGGAAAAGCAGAATGCTACAAACCCAAGGCATCCAAAAGGGAAAATAGCCTAGTGAGGAAAGGAGATTAAGAAATAGCAAAGAAACTACTGTACACCTAAGTAATGAATAAGAAATATGAAATATTTTAAGACCAGTGATAACATTAAAATATATGTTATATATAAACTATGCTGTAACAACATTTGGATCCCCCCATTATAGGTAAGGGTATGATATCCTAGCCTGGGTTAGGATACAATATGAGGCTTGGATGAATACTAGGTTGGGCAGTCTGTTGAATATTTACCAACTAAAATACTGTATTACAGTATTAAGGGTAGTTTAATCGATCGGACTTTGGCATGAGTTCCTGCCCTATTTTCGGTACATACTCTATACCAAGGGATTGCATTAATTTTGCAGTATTATGAATAGATAGCCGACCTGTAGAGTAAGCGGTAAATTTTCCGTTATAATCCGAACTGTATTTGAGAATTGAATAACTCTAACCTTCATTTTTATTGGAAATGAATAATTATACAGATAGAGATTCCCATCCAAGATGAATAGGAATGTTGATCGAGTGAAATATTGGAATTATTGTGCTTCGTAATCGAGCCTAACTTTGGGTTCTGTTATCAAACTGAAAATGTTGTACTATATAGAACTTTAACATTATCACATACTTAGTTCATGCGTGTTACCCGTATCTCGATCAGAATCGTTAGTTCCAGATTTACCATTGCGATTATCAGCTACTTTATTGTAAAAATTCACCAATAATGGCTGTTGGTAGGTCTTACAACTGCTTGATCATCTGGTGCTTCACAGAAACTAATTTCCTACTACCAAACGTGAAGGAAATCCGAGCGTGTTACTGGAGACCGAGAAAACAGCATTTGATAGTAAATTTGCAAGGTGTACAATTAAGATTCTTGTGTTAAGCATATAAAGAATTCTCTCTTTCAAAGTAGAAAAAAATACAGTATCTTGACTTGACTGAAACTCGAATAAGTTTGAGTTTTAAAAACCACCTAAAACAGTCTTGTGTGATGTAACCCAAGCATTAAAGGACCCTAAGCCCAAGCAAAGTAGCGAGTAAAGGTTACATTTTAAGATGAATAATCAGAAGTGAATACGTACTTGCCAAAGTCAAGTCAACAGAAAGTGAGACAAGATTTAGGAAGGTTGATAATAGCTAGTAACTTAGAAACATCAAAACTCTCTAAAGTAAGGGATAGATTATGTAATGTCGTCTTGCACTGATTAAGGATAAAGTAGGATTAATGACTGGCTAATAACAATAGCACTAGGCTTTCAACTTTTCCAATTTTTACTGCCGTTGATGGATTCTACATATTTTGAGTTTGGTCGTATTCTTGTTTTTTGGGACAAAAAAAAAAAAAAAAATAAGACAATATTAAAAGGATACATTTTCATATACTCAGGATTATTTCTGGATATTTTAAAGTGATACTTGGAGCACAGATAATACAGTGAGCATATTTTAATATACTCTACATTTCATCATTGTTTCACCGCCACCTTATTTCTCTTGCCTCCTGCAGGTGTCGTCTGCACTGTAGCATGTTTGACCCAATATTTGTGGTGGTTTGCTGCGCTGGGATAGGATTGACTCTCTCTTACCTGACACTTGGAAGTTCCAGGGTGCCCAACAAAAAGGATGAGGAAGGTTAGTAAGACTTCTTTTATAATTTTAGAGATGCTGTATAATTTTATAGTACACAGTACCTATTGCTTTTATGTATAAAGCATATCTGAATGTTGTCACCTTGAACTTGATGTTTGATTCTTAGGTACCCATTGCTTCAACCCCTTTTCAGATGACGACGAGAACACTGAACTCGAGCCTGCAACCAGGAAGAGACGAGTTCTCGTAGTGACGGCCCACCCCGACGACGAGGTGATGTTCTTCGGTCCAACAATTCTTCACTTTACCCAGCGCGAGGATGCACTCGTCTACCTTTTATGTCTCTCTACGGGTAGGGCTGTACTGTTTCATTCGTGTCAGATAAGTCATGTACTGTAATAGAAACTCATGCAGCCCCTTTTAAGTATGGGTGATTATATAAAACAGCCTCTGGACAATCGGAGCCTATGTTTATGAAGGAAAAGAGAGATATTGCAGAAATGTCATGAGGAGAATGGAAGTTTTACTGGCATATTTGATTCACTGGGTTATTTTTGTAAATCTGGTCTGTGTGATAAGTATTTATTATGCGAGAGGGGACTTTTGATGCAGTCCTTTGTAAGTATGGGTGATTATATAAAACAATTTCTGGACAATCAGGGTCTATGTTTATGAAGGAAAAGAGAGAGATGGCAGAAATGTCATGAGGAGAATGGAAGTTTTATTGGCATGATTGATTCATTGGTTTCTTTTGTAAATCTGGTCTGTGTGATAAGTATTTATTAAGCGAGAAGGGGACTTTGGCTAACAGTTTTTTTTTAAGCTTTTAAATGTTTCATTTGTATTAGGAGCCCTGTTTCAGTTATTTAAAGTATAGTAGTTTCTCCTGATATTGTAAAAAACATTTAGTAAATAATACCGTTTGTTCTGTTAAAGGTAACCATTACGGAATGGGAAACATTCGCAGCCGCGAACTCCTGGAGAGTTGCCGTCTGTTGGGGGTAGCGAGAGAGAACATCTTGCTCTATCGGTGCGACGACTTACCCGACGATCCGTCCATAATGTGGCCAACTGTGCGCACTGCCAATCTCATCAACCAGTATCTTCATGCTTTAGATATAAACATGGTAAGATGATCATTGTGAAAAGTTAGGTGCAGATTTAGGGGTTGAGGTTAGTGTTGCGGATAGTTGGTGGGGAGGGCTTGAGAGGAACCTGTAAGTTTAAGGGGGAGGAAATCTAGAGGGAGGCAGAGAATTAGAGAGATAAGGTGAAGGATGATATGGAGAGAAGAGGTTTGCTGGAAGAGGATGCCTTTGATCGAATGTATGGGAGAGGGCACATCAGGCAAATGACCCCTTAATGTAGGGATAACGGTGGAGGAGGAGTTAGTGCTTTAGTTCATATGTACCAAGTTACTTCTTGATTTTATTAAGCCCTGTCCACACGATCGAGCTTACCCGACGGGCAAACAGTGACACCAAACACAATAGTTAGTAAGAATGAGGGTTGATGACGTCAGAAGCGGGAAAACCACAGACAGGGATCTGGCATCATACAGTGTTGCCAGATCCCTGCCTTTAGTTTTCCCGCTTCTGACTTCATGAACCCATATTTTCACTAACTATTGTGGCCTGGTATCACTGTTTGACCGTCGGGAATTCTCGATCGTGTGGACAGGGCTTTACTCTTTGCACTCACTATGCAATGCTCTTTTTCAGTACCTTCCTTGATCACACTTATTCTAACGATTAAGTGATGTGAGAAATAGCATTGGGAAAAGTAAATATGGATATGGTAATAGTAAGGTCTGTTTTCATAAGGGGCTGAGGTTCAGCCATCGTTTAATATGCTGTCTCAATTCAGTTTTCTCCTTTAGGTTGCAGAAGATTGACAGGGATTTAGGTTTCTTAATCATAAGTAGTATTTTAACCTTTCATTCATTAAATGCACAAAAATGCACAGAATTTTGGTCTATCACAGAACATACCTATACATAATATTTCCCAAATATTTTAATCAATGCTTAGTATCTTATACATACTGTATGGGAGAGTTTGTACAGTACTTGATATTCGGCGAAATTTATTTGCTTCAAGTCTGATAGAATGTTTATAATTATTGTACAAAATTTTCAGGTTGTGACTTTCGATATGGGAGGCGTCAGTGGTCACGTTAACCATTCCGCCCTTTATTCTGCCATCCAACATCTCGTGGAAGAAGAACTTTTACCAGAAAGTACGATATATTCGGTATTTGTATAATTTTCTGTTTCATTGTAGAGTACATAGAAGCTTACAGGTTTTAAAGGCCGCTTATGAATGGCAGAGGCAAGGGACAGTAGCACTGCCCTATCAAGCTGGACAATGTCCCAGAGACTGACCATATAACATATGATCAGCTCCCAAGCCCCCTCTTCACCCAAACTGGGACCATGGAGAGCCAGGCAATTGCTGTTGATGACTCAGCAGGTAGACTTATAGATTTCCTTAGCTCACAAAGATAGATGGTAAGGTTGCAGACACTAAAGGAACTATTGAGTTTGAGCGGGAATCGAACCCCAGTCCGGCAATTACCAGGCGGGGACATTTTCAATTCGACTTTGACTCCACGCTTGGCTGGGAGCCAGACATATTAGCAAATAGAGAATGATATCAGTAAATGACTTGACTCACTGTAATGTAGCTACGAGCTCTTGCCTTCCTTGGCAAACGTTGAAGTCATATGTAAAATTGGCAAACGTTAAAGTCACATGTAAAATACTCTAGTTGTTTATATGCTAAGCCGTGTTGAAGTTTCTTTTTAACCTATTTCTATCATTTTCGGAAAAAATTTTTCTTGACAGGTGACACCACCATATAAATATTTTTTTAACCCCTTTTACCCCCCCCCCCCCCATGGACGTACTGGTACGTTTCACAAAACTCATCCCTTTACCCCCATGGACGTACTGGTACGTCCTTGCAAAAAACTGCTATTTACATTTTTTTTTTTTGCATATTTTTGATAACTTTATGAGAAACGTCAGGCATTTTCCAAAAGAATGAGACCAACCTGACCTCTCTATAACAAAAATTAAGGCTGTTAGAGCAATTTAAAAAATATATATTGCAAAATGTACTTGAAAAAAAAAAAAACACCTGGGGGGGTAAGGGTTGGAAAGTTACAAATAGCCTGGGGGTAAAATGGTTAATTAAAATATGTGATTGAATTAATTTTTGATGCTGTAGGATTGTAACATATTTTGAATCTTGATGTATCTAAACTAAGTACTGTAAGATTATATAATTAATGATAAACTTTATTATAATATTAGTATTTCTGTACTCTTAATTACGGAACTGTATTTTCAGCTTGTGGGGCCTTTTCTCTGGACTCTGTCAATATTTTCCGAAAATACTCCTCGCTTCTCGACGTCCCCCTAAGTTACGCTTTTTCGTCCTGTGCCTTCACTGTAGATCTGCATCACTACTCCATTCTACGGGTAAATATTCACACTTAGTCTATGATTCGTTATGAAAAACTCTAGTTTGTATATTCGTGTTTATGATTTTATGGGTACATGAATATAGATCGTGTTTTAAATGTCTTGTGTACGTTCTTTCATATGTAATGCAGTTTAACCCTTTTACCCCCAGGCTCTTTGGAAATTTCCAACCTTTAACCCCCAGGGGGTTATTTTTTTCCCTGCACATTTTGTAGTATATTTTTTTTAAATTGCTCTAACAGCCTTAATTTTTGTCATAGAGAGGTCAGGTTGGTCTCATTCTCTTGGAAAATGCCTGATTTTTTTCAAAAAAAATATAAAAAATATGAAAAAAAAAAAAATTTATAGCATTTTTTTGCAAGGACGTACCGGTACGTCCATAGGGGTAAAGGGATGGGTTTGGTGAAACGTACCAGTACGTTCTTTTGGGGGTAAAAGGATTAAAATGTTTACGTTGCTATTGATATAAGTATGGAGAATTCAAGTTTTAAATTAAATTGTTTACCATTAAAATATAAGATTTGATCATTATTAAGGGATTTTGACGAAGGAAAAATCTATTTCAGGGAAGAGGCCTGTGACGCCCGGTGAGAAAGGTCCTTCCTTATACCTTTCCTAATATGAAGATTTATATTAGGAAAGGTATAAGGAAGGACCTTTCTCACCGGCCGTCACAGGCCGCCCCAGAAAACTGTTTTTTGTATGGAATTCATCCATTGTAAATCTCTTTTTTTGAGCAAAATCAAAATGTTTATTTCGTATGCTCATTACCGAAGGTCCTCAACTAACTTGATGGGTTCCAAGAAGCTGTTTCTAAGTTGAATAATTAAAAAATTTTGGCTTAGGATAGGCCTAACCTGAATCCCATGCCTATGATTTCCAGCTAAAAAAATCAGCAAATAGTCAGGTTTCATATGAAATAGATATCAGGTTATTACAAATGTAATTTTTCTTACAGTATTAACCCTTTTACCCCCAAAGGACGTACAGGTACGTTTCACAAAACTCATCCCTTTACCCCATGGACGTACCGGTACGTCCTTGCAAAAAACTGCTATTTACATTTTTTTTTGCATATTTTTGATAATTTTTTGAGAAACTAAAGGCATTTTCCAAGAGAATGGGACCAACCTGACCTCTCTATGATGAAAATTAAGGCTGTTAGAGCAATTTAAAGAAATATACTGCAAAATGTGCTTGAAAAAAAAATAAACCCTGGGGGTTAAGGGTTGGTAAGTTCCAAATAGCCTGCGGGTAAAAGGGTTAAAGTAGGAGTGTTTACAAATGCTATCTTTACTCCATACAATATTTATGTTCTAGCATAAAAGCTCACTTGACAAATTGATGAATTATATTCAGTGACTTGTCTACGCCATATTTATGTTCTACTCGCAAAATTAAACCAAATTAACGTTGCTTTTCTTTTGCAGAAAGCCATGCGTGCCCACTCTAGCCAGTACGTGTGGTTCAGAAAACTATATATGATTTTTTCAAGATATTTACTTATTAATACTTTAACAAGACTAAATACTTAGGGAACAGATCTCTGTGTATATATTTTTCAGATGTACTTTATATGGGAGTTTTATCTTTATTAAGTAAGTTGTGTGTGATGTATACTGTAATTTATTCAATATGTTGTACACTGTAGAAAATTGACCGCCACGATTTGAATACAAAACCGATAATTCTTTTAATGCAACGGCCAAAATACTGCATCTCGCCAGGATTAGGGAACTTCAGTTTTCTATGAGTGGTGTTCAATTTTTTTATTTTCTCTTACGTTATTATCAATTATTACTACCTGAGCTACAACCCTAGTTGGGAAAGCAGGATGCTATAAGCCCAAGGGCTCCACCGGGGAAAAGTAGCCCAGTGAGGATACAACCTTAGTTGGGAAAGCAGGATGCTACAAGCCTAAGGGCTCCAACGAGGAAAAGTAGCTCAGCGAGGATACAACCCTAGTTGGGAAAGCAGGATGCTATAAGCCTAAGGGCTCTAACAGGGAAAAGTATCCCAGTGAGGAAAGAAAATAAGGAAATACTGTAAACCCTGTGAGAATGAATATAAAATATCTAGGATCAGTAACAACGTTAGAAAATATTTATAGTATATAAACTATGACGAGAGACTCACGTCGGTCCCTTCAACATAAAAACATTCACTGCAAGTTTGAAATTTCTGAAGTTCCGTTGATTCAGCTGTTTGATTAGGAAGTTCCATAATCTGGTCACAGCTGGAATGAAACTTCCAGAATACTCTGTAGTCTTTAGCTTTATGATGGATAAGGCAAGACTGTTGGAATTAACTGCATACAGTGAAAATATTGCATCTGAATTATCCGTGTGGAGTATTAGGAGCGAATTTATTTGAATGCAAGAATTGAATTCAGTTTTATAATATATGTGGCTCTCTTACTGGGATCTACAACACAGTGATTCACTCTTCTTGTGAGAAAATGTTCAGAGAAATTTTTAATAATTTTCTGGAAAGACGTAACGTTTGGAACCCCATCCCTCCTCTCTCACTTTCTCTTGTAGGAATGGTGTACGTATTGCAGCTGAACTCAATTTTAAAGGCAGCGGCATTTATTGAGAATATTTGGTCATGATTTGGTATAGTAAACGTCTCTTTTTAGTTACAGTTTTAGAATAACTGGTAAACTTAATTTTCAGTTAAAGTTTTAAAATAACTGGTAAATGTCATTTTTAGTTACAGTTTTAGAATAATTAAACTAATTCCCCAGACGATATATTTTAAACGTCAACTTAGGCCCACTTATTCTAGCTCTTTAGTTTCAAAATTATTCTCCTAAACCCAGGAAACTGGAAACCGAAATTGTCGTGTGCTATACTGTATATTTACAGTAGGAGCTTAAATGCCAGTAAAAACTTAACTTGTGCCTATGTAGGGCTTAATTAAGGCCTGTTATTTTATCTAAACAATTGACCCTAACTAATTTTTTATGAGTTAGGGACCTTCCAGACAGCAGGAAATGTTTGTCAAACAAAATTGTTACCAGATAACCACATTTTGAACAAACTTATGCCTAAAATATTGATGACTTAACAGAGTATATATATCTTGCTTTTTGTCAAAATTTGAAGTTTTCATGAATTTTATGAACCTGTTTTAAAATTGATGGCATATATCTAATATCAAATTTAAAAAAAAAAAAAGAGGGAATGTTTGTCAAAATTTGTTCTGGGAACCAGTATGTTGTATGGAGAGTTGGATATAGTATAACTTTTTGTTGCCATAGGTATCATATTCTCTCTTATTTGAAGCATATTTTCAACCATTTGGATATGCTAACAGTTTTGTTCGACAAACATTTGTTCTGTTGTGTGGAAGGTCCCTTAGATTTCGGGTTATATCAAGTCTTATAAATTTTTGGCTAATTAAAGGAGTATTGATTTGATTACTATAGAGATTTCACCATGGTCAGTGGTGTATTTATATTGGAATGACGAGAGACTATAAATTATATATCAGTTGAAATTTTGTCTTCTATGTTAATTCTTGTATTTGAATGACATTAAACAACACAATTGGTTTCATAAGGTTTCTAATATATATTTCTTGTCTGTGCTGTGTATGTTTATTGCATTTAAAATTACTGTACGAACTCATTTTGGAATAATCTAATCCAATGAGTCAAAGGGAACTTGAATAATTATTCAACTGCTTTTCATACTGAGAAACTTCAACTCAAAGAATACTTGTTCTAAAGTTCTAATACATTTTAGAAATTCTTTTAACCTCTTCATTAATACCAAGGCCCCACACACACAAATATCTAGTACGGTTGAACCTTGCGGTAATGGACTAATACAAAGAAAGGGATGTCCGGTACAGCTGATAGGCAGTTGCATCCGCGAAAAGTTTCCCAAAGCATGAAATCAAGCAAAGCTACACCAAATTCTATAGGCTATGGACCTACCATATATGCCAAACATGTGATTGAGATGAACACACTTTAGTTTTTCACCTTTGAATGAAACAAGGAATTAGATTAAATGACAATCATGAATACGAAGTAATATACTTAGGTAAAATGAAACGGTAACAAAGATTACTTTGGGGATGGGTTATATCAAAACAAACTGAATACAGCGCTAGAAAACACTAGCGAGTTATCTAGGAACTACTACTACTACTACTACTTTATTTGTAAATTAATCAATAAATATGAATGGTGTATATATTCATGCATAAAACAACATTTAGATTGGACAATGTAAAAATTTAATACAAATTTTAATTTATCTCGTCTGTAGTATAAAAAGTTTGCTAAATTATTAAACTAACTGTGTTGGTCTGTAAGTTAGGTTTTGGTTATGTAAAGATGTTATTACAATTTTATTTTACATTATTACATTTCCCCTACATAAGATGCCCCAAAACAAAACCCATTCTTTTTTTTTTTTTTTACTTTTCATCATCATCACCAATCACAACAAACAAAAAAGCATTTACATATCCAAGTGATAACTAACGATATAGGTTTTAGTAAACTGTACGATACCTCATGTTATTAATTACAGTGATACCTCGGTACTCGACCATAATCCGTTCGAGATCCGTGTTCGACCTCCGATTTGTTCGAGTACCGAATTTTTTTTCCCCATAAGAAATAATGGTATATATTCTATTCCGTTCCCAAGCACTCGAACAGGCCCAAAATATTAATAAAACGTGTACCTAAACAACAATAATTATCTAAATGTGTATGAAATTGGTCAGAAAATCCTATAAAACAATTTTAAACCATTTACTGTACTAAAATAAAACAATTTTAAACCATTTTCTGTACTGTAGTGAACATACCTTTGAGCAGCGGTTCGATGGCATACAGGGATGGATGTGGAGAGGATGGAAGGGGGAGGTTACTGCTTGGAAGGAGAGTCCCCTTCCATGATGTGGCGGGGTAGTTCTCCTTCAGGAGTTGTTTCTCTCTCCAATGAAAGGGTGGGCAGATCTATTTCAGGGGTTTCTTCTCTTCTTTGTCTCTTCTTTGGAGGAGAAACAGGCTTTGATGTAGCAGCTTTCTTTTCTTTTGTGAAAAACTGGTCTATTGTTAATTGTTTCTTCCTCCTCTGCAGTATTCTTCGAAAATGATACATGACACTATCATTAAACATATGCACTGCCCGGTTTGCTACTGCAATTTCTGGGTGGTATTTTTCAGCAAAAGCCTGCACATCTGCCCACTTGGAACAAATTTCATTGATGAGAGAACTTGGAACATCCTCCCTTACCTCATCCTCTTCTGAAGATTCCTGCTCCACAATCAGATCCTGCTGCTGTTGTTGTTGCAGGTGCAACAATTCCTCCACAGTCAACTCGGTAGAATGGCTTTCTACAAGCTCATCAATATCATCCTTGTCGACCTCAAGCCCCAAACTCCTGCCCATGACAACAATTTCCTCAACGACATCAGTGTCATCAGAAATTACAGGGGTAGCAGTGCTTGGACCCGCCTCTGGTTGGAAACCTTCAAACTCCCTCTCTGTGACACATGATGGCCACAGCTTACGCCAGGCAGAGTTCAATGTCCTATAGGTCACACCTCGCCAAGCTTGGTCAATCATGTTAACAGAGTTGAGGATGCTGAAGTGTTCCTTCCAGAATTCCTTTAGGGTCAACTTCGTGTCACTGGTCACTTCAAAACACTTTCTGAAAAGGGCCTTGGTATAGAGTTTTTTGAAGTTTGAAATGACCTGTTGGTCCATGGGCTGGAGTATGGGAGTAGTATTGGGGGGCAAGAATTTGATTTTGATAAAGCTGTATTCTTCTTTCAAGTCATCCTCGAGGCCTGGAGGATGTGCAGGAGCATTGTCCATAACCAGAAGACATTTCATTGGCAAGCTCTTTTCAATGAGGTAAGCCTTAACCTGGGGGGCAAACACTTCGTTTATCCACTCAGTAAAGAATTGTCTTGTGACCCAAGATTTAGTGTTCGAGCGCCACATAACTGGTAGTGCACTTTTACAAATATTATTTCGTTTGAACACCCGGGGGTTGTCCGAGTGGTACACTAACAAGGGTTTGATCTTGCAATCGCCACTTGCATTTGCACACAGCAACAATGTTAGCCTATCTTTCATTGGCTTGTGACCTGGCATCTTCGTCTCGTCCTTGGTAATGTACGTATTGGCTGGCATTTTCTTCCAAAATAACCCAGTCTCATCACAATTAAAGACTTGTTGTGCGATCAAATTTTGTTCATTTATGTACCGATCGAATTCCCCCACGTATTTATCGGCTGCAATTTGATCCGAACTAGCTGCCTCCCCATGCCTAGTAACACGATGAATACCTGTTCTATTACGAAACTTTTCAAACCAACCCCTGCTCGCTTTAAATGTAAATGAATCACTTTCACTGGTACTCGGACTTTTCTTCACTAATTCTTCATAGATATGCAACGCTTTTTCACAAATGAACGCTTCACTAACACTTTCCCCGGCCAACTGTTTTTCTTTAATAAATATTAAAAGCAACTTTTCCATCTCCTCAATCACTTGTGGCCTTTGCTTAGTTACCGCCGTAACTCCCGTTGCAACATTCGCCTTCTTAATCATTTCTTTATGCTTTAAAAACGTAGAAATGGTCGACTTCGCCATTCCGTATTCTACCGCTAAATCGGACACTCGTACACCATTCTCATATTTCGCTATAATTTCCTTCTTCAACTCGATCGTTGTTCGCACTGTTTTCCTCTTCTCCTTCCCCTTAACACTCATTACTTTCTTGGGACTCATTATGAAAGCTAAAAAAGCAATTAAAAGCACTGAAAATCACTAAATCACAACGAATGCTGATCGCGCGTTGTCTGAGTGACGCTCTCGAGAGAACTGATGCTTCCCGAACAAGCGAGAGTGGCCGAGATGGCGCGATCATCACAAAGCCCATGCGGTCGTCACGTGTTCGGCTGGTCGAGTACCGAATTTTTGGTCGAGCACCGCAGCAAAAATTTCTCGAAAATTTTGGTCGAACTCCGAATTGTTCGAGTATAGAGTCGTTCGACTACCGAGGTATCACTGTATAAGATACAGTAGTTTGAATAAGTTTGGAAACTATATTAACCCTTTTACCCCTAATGGACGTACTGGTACGTTTCACAAAACTCATCCCTTTACCCCCATGGATGTACTGGTACGTCCTTGCAAAAAAACTGTTATTTACATTTTCTTTTGCACATTTTTGATAACTTTTTCAGAAACTTCAGGCATTTTCCAATGAATGAGACCAACCTGACCTCTCTATGACAAAAATTAAGGCTGTTAGAGCAATTTAAAAAATATATATTGCAAAATGTGTTTGAAAAAAAAAATGCCTGGGGGTTAAGGGCTGGAAAGTTCCAAATAGCCTGGGGGTAAAAGGGTTAAGAATACTTTTTATTCATGTGGCCCTTGACAGCGGTGAATTGAATGGGCTTACAATGTTCACATGTAATCAGCGAAGCTCTAAACAAAGTTTCCAAACTTATTCAAAGCATCTTATAATGAGTAATGCACAAATGTTAATGCTGTATTTTAAGCCCTGTCCACACGACCAAGCATGCACGACGGGCAAACAGTGATACCAGGCCACAATAGTTAGTGAAAATGAGGGTTGATGACGTCAGAGGCGGGAAAACTATAGGTAGGCATCTGGCAACACTGTATGATGCCAGATCCCTGTCTGTGGTTTTCCCGCTTCTGACGTCATCAACCCTCATTTTCACTAACTATTGTGGCCTGGTTTCACTGTTTGCCCGTCAGGCATGCTCGATCGTGTGGACAGGGCTTTATAGACTGCCATAGTTTACACAGTTTATTGAAAAGTATGTGTCAGTAGTTATCAATTGGATGTGTAAATGCATGTGTTTGTCGTTTTCCTTTTTGGCGTCATGTGGGAGAAACACATGGACACAGCTTTATTATGAATTTCTAAGACTTAAGTAAAACAACATTTGTAGTAACATCATTTTTACATGTCGTCACCCTCATAAACTAACTGCCTAAGTCATTTTCTCCACTTGTTGGGAACTCAAAAAGAAACCTTCTCATTTCCTAATTCTTTATATCATTGTCTTGAGTTTTAATTCACAAATTCTTAGCAGAGGAATTTGTGAATTAGAATTTGTGAATTGAAGCTCAATACAATGATGTAAAGAATTAGGAAATGCGGTTTTTTTTTATTTCCCAACAAGTGGAGAAAATGATTTAGGCAGTTAGTTTACGAGGGTGACGATATACCCTGATTAGAATACTACTGTAGTTGTTATTTATCTATGAACATAACCTCGAGAGTTGGCTGCTTGAAATCAGCAGATGGTAAGATCTACCGAGTGTGTTTACATGTTCAGAGATGGACTCGCATCGAAAAAAGTTGATTTCATTAATGTAGAATTATTCCTTGAATAGGGTATTTGTAATGAAGATATACCAATAATCATACATACATACACCAAGGCACTTCCCCCAATTTTGGGGGGTAGCCGACATCAACAAATGAAACAAACAAAAAGGGGACCTCTACTCTCTACGTTTCTCCAGCCTAACAAGGGACTCAACCGAGTTCAGCTGGTACTGCTAGAGTGCCACAGCCCACCCTCCCCCGTTATCCACCACAGATGAAGCTTCGTAATGTCCCCTACTGCTGCTACCTCCGCGGTCATGTAAGGCACCGGAGGAAGCAGCAGGGCCTACCGGAACTGCGACATAATCGCTCGCCATTCATTCCTATTTCTAGCACGCTCTCTTGCCTCTCTTGCATCTATCCTCCTATCACCCACAGCTTCCTTCACTCCATCCATCCATCCAAACCTTGGCCTTCCTCTTGTACTTCTCCCATCAACTCTTGCATTCATCACCTTCTTTAGCAGACAGCCATTTTCCATAATCTCAACAATGGAAAAATTCTTTTATATGAATATATATAAAACTATTTACTTCCTAAGGTGACTTGCCAATATACTGTAACGCTGCTCTAGTTATCTAAATTTAGTCCATTACAGAGTATCCAAAGTTCGTACTAACGGGGTCCATTGCTGCAAGGTTCTACTGTATAAGATAAAATATATACATTATTCTAAATTCTGTTTTTAAACACAATTGCCAACCCTTCCAACTGCATTTATTGGAATTGACCTTTTAAATTGAAGATCGACTAAAATTACTTTTACTATGACATTGGACAAACAGGCTCTCTCTGGGAGGGAGATATCTTATTCATTATTTTATTAAGTACTGCTTTTATGTATGCTTTTTGACCAAGCCTAAAGGTATCTTAGAAAAGTGTTGGTTATGAAATATTCTTATATATTTAAATATGTTGACCAGAGTCGTGTCGGATCCGTGTACTCCGTCTATAATGACAGCATAATAGTAATAAATGTGTGAAAATATATAAATACAGTGTCCTCAGTATGTATTATCACCAGAAACACAGTTATGAATATTTAGAAAAAAAAGTAGCATTGGACATTAGTATGTCAGTATAAAAACCCCTTTTTGATGGGTATGTATCGGGAAAACTAGAATCTGATTCTTGTATTGTAAATTTCCTCCGACTTCATGATTTAGTTTATAGTTTTTGTTGAGGTAATAGGTCACAAATCTTTGTAATTCCTGATGTATGGGTTATTAATTTTTGTAGTGTGCTTTTAAATATCAAATTTTTCCTTTTAATGTTGTCTTAAGCTCTTCTAACCTGAAAGGGAGAACAGACAGCGGGTAGGTTTATTTCACCTGTAGATTGCAAAGTATCGATTTCCTTTATGTTATCCTTAAATATTTTCGTTTTCTTTCAATTGTAATATTGGAACTTAAGAGCATCGTAATAACATGCTGCTCAGGACCAACATTTCTGTTCACTGTAGCGTAATTAGTCTCGTTCACTATCATTGTTAGTCTCTACTATTAGCGGTATCATTGTCATCATCATTCCAATACACAGAAGAATGTTGCATACAGTCATTGCGTTTTCATCGCGAACCACATCAGGAAAGGTAGATCAGTATTCGCTGTGTTTCCAGAGGCTAATATAAGCGTCTCCGTATACAGGTGGAGCACAGCCTTGCACTATGACACAAAGTGGGTGACCAGATAATGTTTAGCTAGAAATTTATTACCTGGAAAGTTACACCATCCAGTTAATACGGGGTTAAGAAACTCGCATCTCTCAGCCTCTCCTGTTCACCATAATAATGCCTTCTATGTAATATTTTTACTCTTTACACCAGCCTCTTTTATGATGTTCCGTGATTCCTTTGTAGCAGTTCTTCTAAGGGTGTGTGCTGTTGCTTAAAACTTCTTCTTCTGCTTTGTCATAGTAATATTAAACCCCCTCCACTCGCAATACTTGTTCGATGAAGCAATTCTCCAAGACCCCTTTTTTCTAAATCCTTACATTATTCAGATCTATAAATATTAAACTTATATTAAACTTGGCCTTTTGCTTTGTTCAAGAAGACTCTTCTCTTATTAAAATTATTGTTTCCAAAGTTTATATCAGGACTATGTCAGTCAATTTAAAATAGTTCATCACTTTAAAATATAATTTATCAATAGACTAAGTTAAATTTCTGTGACAGTGCTCATAAACAAACAGGTTACCCATCTTATCTCTTCCAATTTACAGTATCATTTTCTCTTTGACAAGAAGCCTCTAACGTATACATCGGGTGATCATCGAGGTGAGGATCTGTATCTTCGACTTTTGCCTTACCCTTCTCAACATAATGGACATAGGCCAGTTCCTCAACATCTGGTTTGGATGTGGCAGGCTACCAAAGGCCAATACATAGTACTAGGAACCCTACATTCTAAACTAAAGAAATCTTTCTTACCTGATGATATTTCAAACGTAGAACGGCTCTTATTTCCGTTGTCTTCCAGGCCAAGTAGATAAAAGACGCACACAATAACCCCTTTTTAGCAATCTATTCAGTCAAGTGCAAATACAAATTCCAGGAGGTTGCTTGCCATTCACCCTTTTACCCCCAAAGGACGTACTGGTACGTTTCACAAAACTTATCCCTTTACCCCCATGGACGTACCGGTACGTCCTTGCAAAAAACTGCTATCTACATTTTTTTTCATAATTTTGATAATTTTTTGAGAAACTAAAGGCCTTTTCCAAGAGAATGAGACCAACCTGACCTCTCTATGATGAAAATTAAGGCTGTTCGAGCAATTTTAAAAAAATATATAGCAAAATGTGCTTGAAAAAAAATAACCCCTGGGGGTTAAGGGTTGGAAAGTTCCAAATAGCCTGGGGGTAAAAGGGTTAATAGCAAATGGCTGAGAGATGCGAGGCAGTTTCTTGCCCCTAAGATTAGCATGATCTTTACAGCAAACCTCTATGTAATTATCTCTGTCGGGGCTATTTGAAGCAGTGCTTCATCTCTAAAAAAAAACAATAAAGAATACCCTTTAAAAATTTTGTTCAATGCATTGAAATAACTTTAAATGTTGCAAAGTAAATTTTATGCAAGTACAAGTACAAAGTCGGCTATTTCACGGAGTTGATTTCAGCAGGAGGTCCTTAGATTCAAGATCTGTTCTTACGATGCGTCGGAAGTCGAATTTATACACGTAACTGTCATACGTACGTACAAAGTTTATATTTATGATACAGTATACTTTATACTTGCAACCTTTACTGTATAGTAGTGCATATCTACTTATACAGTACTAGTAGACAATAATTAATAACTTTAACAATTCCTTACCTTTATTCCTGTGGTTGGTGTGCACCTTGCCATCAGAAGAGTCTCCCTTAACCCTTTTACCCCCAAAGGACGTACTGGTACGTTTCACAAAAGCCATCCCTTTACCCCCCTGGACGTACCGGTACGTCCTTGTAAAAAAATGCTATAAAAATTTTCTTTTGGATATTTTTGATAATTTTTTGAGAAAATTCAGGCATTTTCCAAGAGAATGAGACCAACCTGACCTCTCTATGACAAAAATTAAGGCTGTTAGAGCAATTTAAAAAAAATATACTGCAAAATGTGCTGAGAAAAAAATAACCCCCTGGGGGTTAAGGGTTGGAAATTTCCAAATAGCCTGGGGGTAAAAGGGTTAAAGAGCAGCACTGAAATAAAACAAGAACCCCAAAATTCCTAGTGCGTATCGTAAACAAAGATGGCGAACTGGGGGTAAAGTGACAGTCGTCCTCCGTGTCGGCAAGTAGTTCGTCGTATCAACAAACCAAGTGTGACTCAAATTGATTTATAAGGAATTTTTATTCTTTCAAGTACGTTATGGGAACCCGTTCGTAATGGCAAATCGTCGTAACACGAGGACCTCCTCTACTAGTATCTTTAGAATTTGAAAAACAACAATGTAAAAGTTGGAATTTTCAGTTTAAACAAATTTGGTCACCACTAAGTACAATATTTCATCGGAAATAATCTACCATTTACGCAAGTTGTCAATAAATTGCTGATTTAGTGCTGTAGATGCTTATGGTTATACCACATTACCAAAGGAAATTAGGCTTGAGAATAATTCTGCCTTATAGTTATGAAGACGGTATAGCTGCGAGGGAATACCGCAACATTTAACTGTGGTTGGGGTTAGGCCTTACGTTCATTTGGAGAACGGCAAGGTTTTTGCATCTGGCATATATATTGTCTGTGATGAAAAAATACAAGTACATAGTACAATAAAAAAATATGTTTTCTATTTTAACTGCCCCTTTTTGTATATGATTGTTTCAATAGTTGAGGATTGGCTGGGGTAGCCATGACACTAATCTGCTCTCGTAGTTTTATTCAAAATGTGTATTTCAGTGACAGTGGGCATTTAATGGCATTTACAAATTGAATAAAGTTACCTACTGCATTACTTTGCAAGTGCAATGAGGTAATTATAATACTCCTAAATATTTCTGGACTGTCCGGAAACTGCTTGCAACTGCTTATCTACATTATATAGTTACAAGCTTCTTAACTGGGCAGGTACTTAACCTCTTCACGGTGGATGGGTCGTACAGTTGGATGTAGGAATTCGTGGCCCACAATGCTCTGAGGGAGTGTACCTTGCCACACCCTTACTGCAGTTAGTTCCTGATTTAGCCCTACCCACCAAATCTTGTCATCTCTCCCTACGCTATCTGTTCGGTCACTCGCAGTGCATTAAGGGTTCGAAGGGGGTGCACAGTTATTCCTGCATCCAGCTGTACATGTCCTTGTGGGTTACAGAAGGTCCTCTGCTTACAAACCTAATATGTTCAAAGAAGCTGTTTGTAAATCAAGTTGTTTGTAAGTCGAGTTGCGTTATATTTGGCCAAGGGTAGGTCTAATCTGAATCCAATGTCTATGATTTCCAGCTACTAAAATCAATAAATAGTTGGGTTTCATGTGAAATAAATATCTGGTTATTACAAATGTCGTTTTTCTTACTGTATTAAATGATATAATATTGTTTTTTTACAATATTTCTTTATCTTCGAATTTGTTTGTATCTGAATGTTTGTAAGTTAGGGGACCTTCTGTATTTGATTTTAAAGGGAGACTGGAAACACCGACCTCGGTTGGTTAGTTCGCGCACGTCGCCTCCCGCTAAGCGGTCTGATGCTTAAAATTCTGTACTCGTGGCTCACAGCAGCGAAACTCAAATCTTGAACAGTCTAATAAAGTGCTGAATATTGTATGCTGAAAGCACTTGCTATAAAAGTTGTGATAAGCATCTTGCTTACAATGTATTTGTTATTTCTTCTCTAGTCCAATTCTGTAACATTCTGTACTGTAATACTTTCTTAAACTTAGCTGGAAATATATTGAAACCGAGCGACTCGTTTGTTTTCTATACCCAGCCTGAAAATAAAATTGCATGCTATTAAGAAGTGGTTTAATCATATCATCTAATTCAAAATATATTTAGGTTTAATGTGTTCTTTTCAGGCGAGGGGTGAGTGACAGTTCTGACTGCAGGTTTTGAAAATTATGTTGGGGAATTAAAGAGGTTTAGTTGAAAATGAGGGCTTTGTTCCCAAGTTTGAATTGTGATGAGATAGGCTTTCTGGAAAAGCAAGAGGACCTACATCATCCTGAAAGAGAAGGGTTTGGATAGGCATATCTTCCCAACAAGTTTTAGATTGTGATGAGATGGGCCTTCTGAAAAAGCAAGAGGACCTACATCATCCTGAAAGAGAAGGGCTTGGATAGGCATATCTCTGTTGCTGTATGGTAATTCAAGTGGAGACTAGAGTTCAACCAGCTCAGATCCAACTTGTTTATCATTCAGAAAAGCCCATGATTTTCAAGAACAGTAAAGTGATGTAGAATGAATTAAACATGATGGGGGAGATCCGACGCAAAGCCTGGGTAACTAGGAAATTTTTCAGTGGTTTCATGAGGTCTTTCTATTAACTGAAAAAATCCTGCCAGAGAAATAATTGGCACTGAATGCCCTCCTCATGGACATTACAACTCACCCTTCAGACTGAGTTGCTGGAGAAGTTTTCCTTCATAAGTAAAGTTCTTGCTCCCCAGTGGAACAGCCGGTCATTTCCAACTTACTGAAGCTCTACGCAAAATCCCTTTTCCACAGATACTTTGAAGTCACTTCTGGTAAGAGTTCTTTAAGAAGCACATTATCCTCAAAACTATATAAGTATATCCAAAACTAGGGAGGAGTATCTTCCAGAACACTACACTCGGTCTGAAAGTTGTGGCCAGATTGTATCCCAGAGGACTGGAGAGGCTTTGAATTTGTGGTGGAGAATATTGTGTATCTTAGGCAATTACTGTCATAGATGGCGATGTTGTTGAGGACTTGGATAAGGACCAAGTCACACAACTCCCAAGAACTTCAAAAGATGGAAGCTAAAGAAATGTCTTCCCTGGAGGAGAGGGAAAGCATGATGCTTGTAGTTTGTCTTATTTTGGTTTCAAGAAACTTACGTTTATATTGTACAATACACTGTATTGCATTTATACGCTAATAGGTGCGTCCTAGTCAATCATATATATCCTATCCTATAAAATCTTCAAAGCAAAGATATACTGTACAGTCACATTTTGGCTTAATGGTAAAAAAAAGTCAAGTGAAACCAATATAGTGAGATAATTCACACAAAACCATATACTGTACAAATTTTGGTCAACGAATCAGTTATACTTATTTGACAACAAAAATACTAAAAGACGAGTTAACGTAGCTTTAAATTCACAAGAAAATATCAAATATGACAAATTCGGATATAATTTGTATTTTTCCTAACCATACAAACCTTAGCTATTTACATAGGGTTTACTTTCGGCGTAGCTGAAATTGACGAGCCATTAGATTTTAACGAGGGTTTACTACCCCGCGCTAGTTAGCAGGGGTAGGGGGAGGGGTAGCTTGCTACCCCAACCCCCCCTCACACACCGGTGAAATGTCTCACTTCACTTAGAGGTAGGACTTGACTTGGGGGACAGGGCTGGCGGGCAAATACGTGTAAATAGCTAAGGTTTGTATGGTTAGGAAAAATACAAGTTTTCTCCGAATTTGTCATTTGTTCCGTAACCGAAATACAAACCACGCTATTTACAAAGGGTGACTTACCCCTTAGGAAGAGTGGAAAGTCCCCAGCCATACTGGCTTTGGCTTACCCGGGGCCTCAGAACCCGGGTGAGTCGCACTCGAGAAAAGGAGTCCCTGCACCTCACAAGTTCCTTGCTCCGCAAGGAAACGTGTGGCCTACATGAGCTGGTGTGTGAAGGAAGAAAGTGTGACCCATCCTAGGCAGTTGACCTGGAGTTCTAGAAGGAACTCTGGGTTAGGACGTTCCCAACACCACCTAGTCAGGGTATGGGGGACGCGACAGTATTGACTCAATACTCGGAACACAAGGAAGCATGGTTTACCTGCAGAGGTTTGAGGTCAGCTAAGCAGAGACCAGGATGCTGCTTCCCCAGTAGAGGGGAGGATGAAGAAAGAAGTAAGAGCCAGACATACTTCTTCCGTTCATGCAGTCTAAAACCTGGTAACAATGCCCTCAACCTTCTGCTACCTGTCCAAAAAGGAGCCTGAGGTTAGACTAGCTGTTGTGTAGCCACCACAGAGCGATAGAAACGTATCGATACCCCTGTGGGTCACGTCCTGCAGGAAGTGGGCTGCGAAGGTAACTAGACGCTTCCAGACTCCAGCTTGTAGCACCTGCGTCACAGAGTAGTTCTTCTTGAAGGCGAGGGACGTTGCGATGTATCCGACATCGTGCTGTAGGGCGACGTGACGGGGGAGGGTCTGGATTCAGGTCGAGATGAATGCCCTTGAGTCCGAGCTGAAAAGGCATACTGGTGACTCTCCCCTGTGTCCTTCCTGTGCTCCCAAACCGGGCTTGCATGTGAGGACAAACTGCAGCTGTTTTCAAAGAGAAGGTCTGGGTCATCTGATACAGAACGGAGACTCGAAATCTTGAAGGAGTCAAACCGAAGGTCCGGGACTTCAAGATTCTAAGTGTAGAAAACCATTCAGGAGCGAACCGAATGTTACCTCCCCCTATTCTCTTGAAAGGGAGAGTTGTACGAGACCATGAAGATTGCTTACACACTGGCCGAGGCCAGAGTGAGCAGGAGCACCGTCCTCCAAGACGGACGACGATCAGAGGCCTGACGTAATGGTTCGTAAGAAGATCTCTTAAGGAACTTAAGAGTCTGAACCATGCTCCATGGAGGAGGTCTCACTCCAACTGGGGGCAAGTACGTACGTAGCGTCGCATTTGCGAAGAAATATCAAGCGGGAAGGAAAAAACCTATTCCTTTCAGCCTGAAGGCCAGGGAAAGGTTGAGCAATAGGCTTCACTGCCGAGAGCGGAAACAAGTTTCCTCCTGCCGATAAGCAATAACTCCGCTATTGCCGGAGTAAAGGCCTCAAGGGAAGAGGTACCTCTCCCACGACACCAACCACAGAAGACTCTCCACTTCACCTGGTAGACCTCTGCGGATGACTATCGCAGGTGACACGACCTGCGATATGTACATATGATCAACACCTAATCCTCTTCTCCACCCAAGCTAGGATCAGGGAGGGCCAGGCAACGGCTGCTGATCACTCAGCAGGTAGACCTATAGGCTCCCAAAAAATGCCACATCCTTAGCTTATCCTTGGTATATGTATGTACCTACAACCTACAGAATTCAACCAATACAACTTAACTACATATCCAGTACAAAACAATAATTCAGTACACAGAAACACCAAATACAAAATCATAAGATGATTTAAATATCACACAAGACAAGTGAAAATGGTATACGTGAGCTACGAACTCGCAATTTGTTTGGAGAAATTTTTGCTAGATACAAAATACCTTTTCCTGAGGGGATTCAGAACGTGTTTTTATATTCTACACAACAATAACCCATAAAAATAAATTTTGTACCTTCATAAGAATATAATGTTATTGACACTGTTACTAATACTGACATCCCAATGGCAGAGAAGTATAATTTGAAGAGTTTGTAATGTTCATCACTTCCTAATACATTAAATCACGTACAAACCCTTATTCTTCATGTTATACCTACCGTGCCAATCAATGCGGAAAGAAACTCACGATAAACGCAAAGGGACCATCAATAAACAGTGTAAACGCATCATCATGTATATTACAAGAAACATAAGTACATAATCTCCTGACATGAAAATTGCATGGAAACATCTGCTAAATATATTGGAGAAATTTGGTACAAACATAAGGGCATATATTGCACAACACCTAAACGCTCCATACGGATAATATGCACAAAAGGGAATAGGAAAAACTCTTAAACTATAAATCTATCATGTAATTAGGTTCACAAAATAACAACTATAACAAATGACCAATTAAATGGCTTTTCTTATGTCAGACTTCAGGATAATCCTATCGAATACATAATTAAATATGTAAATTGTAAAGTAAAATACAGCAGGGAAAACAACTCTTTGTCTCAAACTTAACAAATAAATTATGACATCTTAAAATATTTGGCTTAGTAATTTTTTGGTTCAACTCTAAAATAGAATTATAATAAACTTTTCATCCCATGACTGCGTACATCACATAATCTAGAGATACAAACATAAGTAACTGATATAAAAAAAAAAAAAAACTATGCCTAAAGACAGAAATGGGTTCCATAAGCCTTCTGTGTTTCTCTGCACATGAAATATTAATTATTGATTCCTATGATACATTGTTCTTCCACTGAAACTTTAATTGTATAACTTTATTTATACTTATATCTGTTTCCTCTCTCTCCTCTTCCCCAAATGTTCACCTCTGCCAGTGGCTCAGACTTTTAAAAGTTCTTCTTCATTATTATCTTTTGGAAACTATTGTTCACACAATAACTGCCATTTCCTTGAATTAGAAATATATGTGGATAGGGCTCTTATAGCTTTTATAGTTTGGTTCATCAAGGCACAGTTCCCTGATAGAACTTTTGTTACGCTACCAATTCAGCGATTCTTTTGGATGAAAATTAAATTCAAACTATTTTCTAACATTCTGGGACTTCAGAATTTGAAAACATTGTTAAAAAGGAAGTTGGGAATTCAAAAATTGTGCTCGTATTAAACTAATTGCCTCACTTTGAAGTCCTCATTTTTGTTCTTCATGCTAATCACTAGAGATTATCAGTGATCTTATACATCCTTTGTAATATAGACCTCGAGAGAAATGAAACTAGGGCCATTTACTAGATCATCTTTGTCGTAACGCGAGTCTCTTCTTTGAAGCCTTGAAGTTTTTCCTGTTTTTACTTATTCATCTTCATTGCTTTCTTCAGAGTTGCGGGCCAACTTTTAACCCTTCTCTTCCATTCTCTTTCATCTAAACCAAGTCAAACAAAAGTGGTAACCTTGGCCTAGATAACTTTCCCTGCCTCTCTTTCATCTAAACCAAGTCAAACGAAAGTGGTAACCTTGGCCTAGATAACTTTCCCTGCCTCTCTTTCATCTAAACCAAGTCAAACAAAAGTGGTAACCTTGGCCTTCATAACTTTCCCTGCCTAGTCGCAACATCAGTACCAAAGAGAGAAATGTACAAAATATACCGTACGAGATTCACGATCCATTCCCTGAAATTTTCTGTCCTTAGGCCTTAACCAAAAATAGATGATTGGTTGAGGGGGAAAGATGCTTAAATATTGAGAAAGTTACCAGGGGGGGAATTAAGGTAGGCTAGGCCACCTAATCAGTTGAGTGGAAAGCTATTACTTGGAAAATCACATGTATATAGAGGCGGGTTTACAAGGTTAAATGGTTTGTCAACTGTTTGAAGTGATGTTCGAACGTGTAAAACGTGTGAACGGGGTATTTGGTTGTCGAACACGTTTGTCGAACTGAAGAAAGTCTGTTCTCGCCTGACTTATGTGGGCAGGGCTTCATTGCCCACAAACATTATGCATTTGTGACCGCCTCCACCTCTTCGAACCGTTTGGGAAGCAGGTTCGACAACCGGGTTCGACGAACTGTTCAACAGCGTAAAACCCGCTTAAGGCACCTACTTAGATTGCAGATGTTATAAATTATTGGAATTAATGCTTGCTGGAGGAGATCAAAAGAGGATATTCGTTTCCGAAGTTTTCCAGCTGGCTGAATAACCAAATCAAACATTCTTCTCATAATTTCCAAAGTTACACCAACTTCTGATGTACCAAAGTAATGGTTTATTGCATCTTTATTCAATCACTTCATCTTCTCAAAATCTAATATGTCCTTGATAAAAGCTGTCTCATGAGTTATCGGTTATATTACAAGCACTGCCAAGAATTATTACAAGCATTTACAACAAAATAGTTGCAAGTCACAATGCTTGTTTCTGGAATTAAGTCTAAAATAAAATTTGCCATATTAGGCTTTTATCAACTAGACTTTTTAATATCATTGAAGGTTATTTTCCAAAGGTTTTAGCAAACACAATGCATATAGGCTTCAGAGATGATTGCAACCAAATAACACTGGATGTATTTCTGAACACAATACAGAAAATGTGCTCTAAAACCTCTTAACCCAACAATCACTGATTGCTTCTGTCGACTTCAATGTCATGAGCTGGAAAAGAACTTGGTTTAGGTGTTCCTCGTTAATATAAAAGATGTTTTCTAGGAGTGCTGTGTCCAAAAATTATCTCTGAAGTGGTTTTGCCTAAACACATTTCGACGACTGGTTACAAAAAGTACGGATGATAGTTTCAGGTGGCCAAAGATCAAGTAATGATTTCCCAGATCTAACGATTTTTGTGGAAATAGAAAGCAATAATTAAAAGACAAACTATACCTGTAACTAAACGCAAGACAAGCCTTAAGGTGGGACATGATTCCAGCCTCATTCTAACCGATGTCAAAGCTACCTCTAACAACTTTGTACTCCATTTCCTTCAGAATTTTTAAAATGATCTACTAGTAATTTGTCAGAGCTGACGGGTAGTTTGTAGCGCTACGGCCAAGCGTCCTAATTTGCTTATTATCGCTCCGACTGTTATCCTGCATAGCATAAAAACGTTTGGAAATGGTCTACGGATCTTAAATATGTGCTTAAACGCACACTCTTATGTTTTTTTGCCGAAAGCCCTAACTTACCTGAAAATTTGTGGCTCGAGTTCTTACTCCGGCCACGAATCTTCTCGCTCCCGTAGTAGGTAAGGGGGGGGGTCCGGGGGGGCGAAGTCCCCTGGGTAAGGATACGGCTTTTAGCATAGGTTAGGTGGGTTTTTTAAGTTAGCTTCTCCCGCCAAAATCGTTTTTAGAACGACGGCCACAGTTCAGAATATTCCAGTTATCTACGAACTCAATTTTAGAATGACGGCCACAGTCCACCCCACTTTATAATATTCCCATTTTCTATGAATGAAAATGGATCTGGCCGTCACCCTACAAAGGCTCCGAGCTGACTTCTTCCCTGTAATTAGAATTGACCCTGATTGATAGCGATCTGGAAACCATTATATTCTCACTCTTCGTCAATGGCATGGTCGTAGCTCTTGAAAATTACAATGATAGAAGTCACTGTATTCCCTTTTCCATCTCTCAGTGCAGAATGCAATATCTGTTAGCCTTATCAAATCTAGAAAGAATCTATTAATGGATAAGAGGTAGAACTCTAGCAAAACCTAGATTACTGATCAACTGATGTGTTACCCTAGTCAAACTTTGTGATTCGCCGAATACCGATAACGCAGATGCTAGATTTTACGCTTGGAGTCATCTTTGCCTCTAACCATTCACTTCCATTATAGAGTGATCTCTTCATTGGAATAGTAACATTCGAAGGGATGCCAACGTTCAGATGCCGGCAGTTTCCGTAACCTCCACTTCACAATAGAGCTTCCACTTTGGCTTTGCAGAAAAAACAAGTCTCACTTGTTCGAGTATGCAGTGTCGCTTAATGGAGATTCCCTTGTATTGTTTCTTTGTAAGGTGGACAAATGGTCCAATCGCTGGATTAGTGCTTCTGGAGTAAGCACACAAAGCCTCAGTACACTATTATCGTCCTTTTTTTAAAGTGACGAAAAATCGCACTTCCCAGAACCAGAGTCCTTTCATGATTCATTCCTGAACCTTTGCTTGTGTACTTTCAAACCTTCGCCTAACTGGTGGGAAACGAATAACTGTAAGAAAACCCTGGAGGGTAATCAAGCCTCAAGAAAAGTAAGATTTGTCAATTTTTTTGAGAATTCTTGTACATCACTGTATTCAAGTGAAGGAAAAGCATCCATTCCATACGTGAAAAATCAGTTTTGTTTCATAAGGAAAAACTTATGAAGGGGAAAAGAATTGTATTCTGTCATTATGCTTCTAACTTTGATTCCTTTCCATATTTTCATACTTTTCAAATACCAGACCACTGGTAATTAAGGCATCTCTTCCTTAAGACATGTGCTGAAACTTATGGAAATGATATACCGATCTATGTGATCTATCTGTATAGTCAGTGTTGCTATCTTTAGATTTTCTGACATCAAACAGGCATTGCAGCATGATCTTCTCTCAAGATTTTGGAGTCTACTTCACTGGGGAACAAACGCAGATCCTCCCGCAAGATTTTGGAGTCTACTTCACTGGGGAACAAACGCAGATCCTCTCGCAAGATTCTGGAGTCTACTTCACTGGGGAACAAACGCAGATCCTCTCGCAAGATTCTGGAGTCTACTTCACTGGGGAACAAACGCAGAGCCTCTCGCAAGATTCTAGAGTCTACTTCACTGGAGAACAAATGCAGAGCCTCTTGCAAGATTCTGGAGTCTACTTCACTGGGGAACAAACGGAGATCGCGCACTGCCTGGCCCACCGCTTTGATGACAACCAGACCTTTGAATTAACCTAAGAGCTGAGGCATCACTTGATCCAGACCCTTGTGACTTGCCCCTTTGAGCTAACAATCTGCCTCATCTAAATTAACAGAAATTGTCATTCTATTAACCTGAATTCTAAAGAAAGGTATCTTTTATTCCTTCCATACACAATGAAATTAGAGTCTCATATTGGTTCCCTTGAAATTATAAGAGTCTGAGTAAAGGTAAGAGATTCAAATCATGCGAGGTGTCTCTCTCCTACGCACGCGAGATTCTAGTCTCCGGTTGAACGTTGCTTTCTCCATTCCACTAGGAATTTGGTACAATATTTCACTTCCCAAAAATGAGCAGGAGGCACTATGGCTTTCATACAAGTACGAGTTATTGAACCGATGCGTATGCAATGGTTTTACGTGTTTTCACATTACTGTATACCCATGTCATGTGGCTTCAATCAACGCACAACCGAATTTCATGTTGCGAGAACCGGAGGAAAAGTGCGTTGGATAATTTCCCACTCTCAAGTATATGCAGTATTCTACTTTGCCTAAATTTGAGGTCAGGGTAATTCCTTTAATGTTTTATACGCCGTACCAGTTATGAAGAACATTTTACATATATAGTGATACGAAGCGTGGTCCACTCTATCTTTCCTCAGTACCCTGAAAGAAATACTGTGGGAATTCTCTTTACTCGAGTATTAATGTATCAACCGCACTAGGCTATTTACAAATTAGTATATGTGCCCCCACTCACCTTCGCATCCCTCCTCTTACGTAATAAACTCTGAATATATAAATAATAATTCTAATAATAATAATAATAATAATACAAAATAGAAGATAAAATACATATCTCTAGGATCACATTAAATGAAGAGATTCTAAAGATGCTTCTACATAAAGAGTGCTGTAAACATATATTAGCTCATAAATGATCATGATAATGAAGCAAGGAAAATCCAGACTTAAGAAATACTTACGGAAAAATCTTATCACCAAAATCTGTATTCTAAACATGAAGATTTTTATGCTATACTTGCTAATTACAATACTAACAAAACACTGTTTTTATATAGTCATCACGTTCTGTCTAGCACATAATATGCCAAAATATTAAACCCTTAGAGGTAATTTAAGCTAACTTCATTTAAAGTATTTGTTGTTTAACTAATTAATGTTGCAACAGCAATTCAGGATATACCTTGAAGCATAGTGTGTCTCACTCCGTTAAGAATTCGGTGTCTACTTGATGCGCGTCGTCCATGTGTTTCTGAACGACAGTGAGGGCCAGGACTGCAGCCCGGGTGTCTGTCATGACATCCCCAAGCAAGCTAGCGGAATCGAAGGCGCAAAGATCTCCCTCTTCCTCGGCATTTCTATTCCCGAGTTCGTCGCACTCCGCTGCCTCGCCGATCGACGACGACGGCGACTCCACAGCGAAAGATCCCGACCGCGCGCCGCCATTTTCGCAGGCGTTCATTGGAAATGACTGTCCTGCCTCGTTCTCCGCGTTCATTCCCGCCGTATGGGAAAGCCTCTCGGGATTTTCTGCGATATCAGTTCTTCCTTCCAAGTCAGAATCTTTAATTCAAAGAGAAAATATTATAAAGATACACAGAACCATAGATAAAATATCCCTTAATAAATAATAAATCTAGGTTCAAAGTTGAGCTCTGAATTACCTTCTAAAAAAAAGCGAGGAAGTTTCTTAATAGGCAACACTTTTTCCCTGCCGTGGGAAGTTACTTTTAAATCATTCCACTATAACGCATAAGAGAATCGTTACTTTCCATGACAAAAGGAAAAGCCTTGCGTTGGAAATGAAGCACAGCATCTTAAAATATTTCATGAAGGAAAAGCAGTGAAAAAAGAAATGGCACACTACTTAGAACTCTCTCAGTCATCTGTCAATTGTGATTAAAAGTGATGCAATCTTTAGGAGGGTTTACAGGCTTGAACGGTTCATTGAACACAGTTCGACAGACAAGTATTTGAAGTGATGTTCAAATGTGTGAATGGGGGTATTTGGTTGTCGAACGCGGTCATTGAACGGTTCGAAGAAAGTCCGTTCTAGCCTGACTTTTGAGGACGGGGTTTCATTGTCCACAAACATTATGCATTTACAACTGTCTGCCACCTCTTTGAACCATTTCACAAGCAGGTCCAACAACTGTAAACCCCGCTATAGAGGCACGAGTGAATGCTACAGTACTGTACTTCACTACTTGCACAGAGGCAGCAATATCACCTCATCTTCAAAGTAGAAAGATTGTTTTCACTGTACACTAAGACCAGAACCTATCATCAAATGCCCTTGCTTGAGGATACACGAGGGTACACTATTCTATCTTATTTCTCTTCCTCTTGTTTTTTTGAAGTTTCTATAATTTATTCATGAAAGATCTATTTTAATGTTATTTTTGTTCTTAAGATATTTTATTTTGATTGTTCTTTGCTTCTCGTGTAGTTTATTTATTTCCCTATTGGAGCCCTTGGGCTTATAGCATCCTACTTTTCCAACTAGAGTTGTAGCTTAGCTAGTAAAAATAATAATAATAATACAGGATACATACCAACTCAAAATGCTAAAAACAAAAATTCAGACTTCACTTGGTGAGTTGTTTCTGTTTTAGTACTTCTTGTCTTTTATCTACAAAATATTCTATTGATTTTTATAATTGATATAACTATCTGCTCTAGAGTTGCTGGGTGGTACTCCTATGATTCATCTTCTATGATTTCTGAGTGGATGAGAGTGCAGTAGAACTCCTTTTAACCAAAGGTAAAGTGCTATCAATATATAATCTATCCTGCACTCAATTTCAGAACAAAAACCCTCGTCAAAATAGCGAGGGGGTTGTTGTACTAAATTTTATATTATTTCTACAGTCTTAAATATAAACAGAAGCACCAGCAATACAATTACAAATGCCACTAAAGTCTTCGTAGAGATTCCAGGCAGAACAAGCCCCGCCCCCAATGACGTCATAGCCAATCACATTGTCTCCCGCATTAACAGCGGTCACAACACATCCCCTTAGAGTGATTATAAGTTAGCATAGTTTGAAGTTTGTAAGGGGATATATTGTGACTGCTGCTGACATGGGAGACTAAGTTTGGTTATGACAATATCGTGGGTGTGGCTTATTTGGCCCGGAATCGTTGCAGCGACTACAGTAATATCGGGAATAGAAATAGCGTATGTAGCTTACTCAGTAACATAAACTACAGTTACTTATAAACACAAAGCATAAATGCATACAGACATCGCAGATGACAAACGCACTTAAAAATTGTGCTTGGTCAACAAAAAAAAAACATTGCAAACAAAACATAACGAAACTTTACACACAAGTAGCCTTGTGATTATGGTGATATTATCATTATCACTTGCTAAGCTACAACCCTAGTTGGAAAAGCAGAATGCTAAAAGTTCAGGGACCCCAACGGGGAAAATAGCCCAGTGAGGAAAGGAAATAAGGAAAAATAAAATATTTTAAGAACAGAAACATTAAAATAAATTTCTTTTGAAGGGATTTTTTATGCAAATTTGCCGATACACTGGTTTCTGCCAATCATCTTAACCCTTTCACCCCCAATGGACGTACCGGTATGATCTTGCAAAACACTGTTATTTATATGTTATTGCATATTTTTGATAACTTTATACGAAATTTCAGGCATTTTCCAAAAGAATGAGACCAACCTGACCTCTCTATGACGATAATTAAGGCTGTTAGAGCAATTTAAAAAAAAAATATATACTGAAAAATGTGCTTGAAAAAAAATAACCCCCTGGGGGTTAAGGGTTGGAAAGTTCCAAATAGCCTGGGGGTAAAAGGGTTCATACCACTTCAACCAGTTAAATCTTTAAGCAACGATGCGACATCGAATTTATCCATTTGAACAGGGCCGAACCGGAACGCTTTAGCAAACCTTTGAAAGAAAAACTTAAAGAACTGACCCGAAGCTTCCGATCCAACCGTCACATCCAGCAACAAAGCATCGTCTTCGATCATGCTTTCGTCTGCCGAGTCTTCGGAAGTCAATATCACCTCGAGTAACGTGGCATCATCCCTATCTTCCATCCCGCCATCCACAGCGGATAGTAGAGGGACATCGTCATCAGCTTCATCTCTCGGTAGGCTCTGCGAAAAGAGATAAAGATGTCAAACATTTTCCATAAACTTGATGTCAAACATTCCCATAAACTTGATGCCAAACATTTCCCATAACTTTGATGTCAAATATTTCCCATAACCTTGCTGTCAAATATTTCCTATGAAATTGATGTCCAACATTTCCCATAACCTTGATGTCAAACATTTCCCATAACCTTGATGTCAAACATTTACCATAAACTTGATGTCAAAATTTCCCATAACCTTGATGTCAAAATATTTCCCATAAAATTGATGTCAAACTTTTCCCACAAACTTGATGTCAAACATTTCCCATAACCTTCAAATATTTCCCATAACCTTGATGTCAAAATATTTCCCACAAACTTGATGTCAAACATTTCCCATAACCTTGATGTCAAACATTTCCCATAACCTTGATGTCAAAATATTTCCCATAAAATTGATGTCAAACTTTTCCCAAAATCATGATGTCAAAAATTTCCCATAAACGATACAAAATATTTCCCATAAAATTAATGTCAAACATTTTCTCACAAACCTGACGTCAAACATTTCCAATAAACTTGAAATTCATACACATTGCCAAATTCAGTCAGTCAAAATTCTAAGGCATTTTCAAACATATATACAGTATAGTTATAACTTATGACAAGGTTATTTTCTACCAGTAATATAATCGTTTAAGAAACACTTAAAGTTATGGAAACAAATTACCATATACATTATCACATTTGCATCGGTGATTTCTAACAATTCCATTTCTAAAGGATATACGTATCCATTTTCTGTGACTCACGTAAATGCACTCCAACTGTACCAATATCACATTTTGAAAAGTGATTCTCTACATTCCTATAATCATTCATAAAGGAATACGTACATACCCTTAAAGCTATATTTCTATCCTCATACATAAAGGAATTCATACACTCACTTAAACTGTACAGTTATCACATTTTGAAATGTGATTCTCTAAATTCCTAAAATCATACATTAAGGAATACGTACATACACTTAAAACTATATTTCTATCCTCATACATAAAGGAATTCATACACTCACTTAAACTGTACAGTTATCAAATTTTGAAATGTGATTCTCTAAATTCCTATAATCATACATTAAGGAATACGTACATACACTTAAAACTATATTTCTATCCTCATACATAAAGGAATTCATACACTCACTTAAACTGTACAGTTATCATATTTTAAAATGCAATTCTCTTCATTTCTACAATCATACATTAAGGAATATGTACATACCCTTAAAAATTTTATTTTCATTAGTAAAATAAATTTTTGAATATACTTACCCGATAATCATGTAGCTGTCAACTCCGTTGCCCGACAGAATTCTACGGGAGGGATACGCCAGCTATCACTATACTAGAAGGGGGTGTACTCACCAGCGCCACCTGTGGCCAGGTACTGCAGTACTTCTTGTTGACACCACCTCACTTTTTCCTCGGTCCACTGGTTCTCTATGGGGAGGAAGGGTGGGTCAATTAAATCATGATTATCGGGTAAGTATATTCAAAAATTTATTTTACTAATGAAAATAACATTTTTCAATATTAAACTTACCCGATAATCATGTAGCTGATTCACACCCAGGGGGGTGGGTGAAAAACCAGTGTACAAGACTAAAGGATAGCTAAGTATCCCGTATTTCATATAATCAGTTATCCACAATAACAATGAAATAATAAGTACCTGGTAAGGAAGTCGACTTGAACCGTTACTCTGCCTTTAATAAGTTCGTCTTCCTTACTGAGCGCAGCGTTCCTCTTGGAAGGCTGAATCAACTCAAAGGTGCTAAAGTATACAGGGCTGCAACCCATACTAAAGGACCTCTACACAATCTTTAACCTAGGCGCTTCTCAAGAATGAATTGACCACCCGCCAAATCAAAAAGGATGCGGAAGGCTTCTTAGCCTACCGTAACAACCCAAAAACAACAATAAAAATATTCAAGAGAAAGGTTAAAAAGGTTATGGGATTAAGGGAATGTAGTGGCTGAGCCCTCACCTACTACTGCACTCGCTGCTACGAATGGTCCCAGGGTGTAGCAGTTCTCGTAAAGAGACTGGACATCTTTAAGATAAAATGATGCAAACACTGACTTGCTCCTCCAATAAGTTGCATCCATAATGCTCTGCAGAGAACGGTTCTTATTAAAGGCCATCGAAGTGGCTACGGCTCTCACTTCGTGGGTCCTTACCTTCAGCAAAGCAAGGTCTTCATCCTTCATGAGAGAATGGGCTTCTCTAATCAGAAGTCTTAAGTAATACGAAACTCCGTTTTTGGACATGGGCATCGAAGGTTTCTTGATTGCACACCATAAGGCTTCTGACTGTCCTCGTATAGGTTTTGACCTATTAAGATAATATTTCAGAGCTCTGACAGGGCAAAGAACTCTTTCTAGCTCGTTACCCACCATGTTGGAAAGGCTAGGGATTTCAAACGATCTAGGCCAAGGACGTGAAGGAAGTTCATTCTTAGCTAAAAATCCGAGCTGTAAAGAACATGTTGCAGATTCGGATGTGAACCCAATGTTCTTGCTGAAGGCGTGAACCTCACTAACTCTTTTAGCTGTTGCAAGGCAGACGAGGAAAAGAGTCTTGAGGGTAAGGTCCTTGAAGGAAGCTGACTGGAGAGGTTCGAACCTAGGAGACATAAGGAACCTTAAGACTACGTCTAGATTCCAGCCTGGAGTGGATAACCGACGTTCTTTAGAAGTCTCGAAAGACTTAAGAATGTCTTGAAGGTCCTTGTTGGAAGAAAGGTCCAAACCTCTGTGGCGGAGAACTGAAGCCAACATACTTCTGTACCCTTTAATCGTAGGAGCCGAAAGGGATCTCTCATTCCTTAGATGTAATAGGAAGTCAGCTATTTGGGTTACAGAGGTATTGGTAGAGGAAACTGCATTGGCTCTACACCAGTTTCGGAAGACTTCCCACTTGGATTGGTAGACTCTACGAGTGGATACCCTCCTTGCTCTGGCAATCGCTCTGGCTGCCTCCTTCGAAAAGCCTCTAGCTCTAGCGAATCTTTCGACAGTCTGAAGGCAGTCAGACGAAGAGCGTGGAGGTTTGGGTGTACCTTGTCTACATGAGGTTGACGTAGAAGGTCCACTCTTAGAGGGAGAGTCCTGGGAACGTCGACCAGCCATTGAAGTACCTCTGTGAACCATTCTCTTGCAGGCCAAAGGGGAGCATCCAGCGTCAGCCGTGTCCCTTCGTGCGAGACGAACTTCTGAATGACCCTGTTGATGATCTTGAACGGAGGGAATGCGTAAAGGTCGAGATGGGACCAATTCAGCAGAAAAGCATCCACATGAACTGCTGCTGGGTCTGGAACTGGGGAACAGTACAAAGGAAGCCTTTTGGTCATGGAGGTGGCAAACAGATCTATCGTAGGTTGACCCCACAAGGTCCAAAGTCTGTTGCACACGCTCTTGTGAAGGATCCATTCCGTAGGGATGACTTGATCTTTTCTGCTTAGGCGATCTGCTGAGACGTTCATGCTGCCCTGAATGAACCTCGTTACTAGAGTGAGGTTTAGACTTCTTGACCAAATGAGGAGGTCCCTTGCTATCTCGTATAGGTTCCTCGAATGGGTCCCTCCCTGCTTGGAGATGTAAGCTAAGGCTGTGGTGTTGTCTGAGTTCACCTCCACCACCTTGCCTAGCAGGAGGGACTTGAAGTTCATTAGGGCCAAATGAACTGCCAGCAGCTCTTTGCAGTTGATGTGGAGTGTTTCCTGTTCCCTGTTCCAAGTTCCCGAGCATTCCTGTCCGTTCAGGGTCGCGCCCCAGCCCGAGTCTGATGCATCCGAGAAGAGATGAAGATTGGGGGTCTGAATCGCTAACGATAGGCCCTCCTTGCGAAGGAGGTTGGTCTTCCACCACAAGAGAGTGGTCTTCATCTCTTAGGTGACAGGAATAGAGACTGCTTCGAGCGTCAAATCCTTGTCCCAATGAGCTGCTAGATGGAATTGAAGAGGGCGGAGGTGGAGTCTCCCTAACTCGACAAACAGGGCTAACGATGACAGGGTCCCTGTTAGGCTCATCCACTGTCTCACCGAGCAACTGTTCCTCTTCAGCATGCTCAGAATGCATTCTAGGGCTTGGCTTATTCTTGGGGCCGATGGAAAAGCCCGAAAATCCCGACTGCGAATCTCCATTCCCAGGTAAACAATGGATTGAGAGGGAATGAGCTGGGATTTTTCCAAGTTGACTAATAGACCCAGTTCCTTGGTCAAGTCTAAAGTCCAGTTGAGACTCTCCAGACAGCGACGACTCGTGGGGGCTCTCAACAGCCAGTCGTCTAAATAAAGGGAGGCTCTGATGTTCGATAAGTGGAGGAATTTTGCAATATTCCTCATCAGAAGCGTAAACACCATAGGAGCTGTGCTTAGGCCAAAACACAGGGCTTGGAATTGGTACACAACCTTTCCAAAAACGAATCTCAGGAAAGGTTGGGAGTCTGGATGAATAGGAACGTGAAAGTATGCGTCTTTCAGATCCAACGAGACCATCCAGTCCTCCTGCCTGACCGCTGCTAGGACCGACTTCGTCGTCTCCATAGTGAACGTCTGCTTGGTGACATAAGCATTGAGCGCGCTGACGTCCAGCACCGGTCTCCAACCTCCTGTCTTCTTGGCCACCAGAAAGAGACGGTTGTAGAAGCCCGGGGATTGATGGTCCCGGACTATAACCACTGCCTTCTTCTGTAACAAGAGCGACACCTCCTGGTGTAACGCTAGCCTCTTGTCCTTTTCCTTGTAGTTGGGAGAGAGGTTGATGGGAGAAGTGGTCAAAGGGGGTTTGTGGCAGAATGGTATCCTGTAACCCTCCCTCAGCCACCTGACAGACTGGGCGTCTGCACCTCTTCTTTCCCAAGCTTGCCAGAAGGTCTTGAGTCTGGCTCCTACTGCTGTCTGGAGAGGAGGAGAGTCAGTGTTTGCCTTTAGAAGTCTTGGGACCTTTCCTAGACCTGCTCCTGGAAGAGTCTGGACGGGTGCTTCCTCGGCTGGGGGCTCTGCCACGAAAGGGCGGAATAAACCTTGTAGCAGGAGTATCAGCCACTGGGGTGCGGTAGGTCCTGGGAACTGATGGCGTAACCTTAGCCTTACGAGCTGAAGAGGCCACAAGATCATGAGTATCCTTTTGGATCAGGGCCGCAGACAAATCCTTGATAAGCTCTTCGGGGAACAAGAACTTAGACAGCGGAGCAAAAAGGAGTTGGGACCTTTGACAAGGTGTGATGCTAGAAGAAAGAAAAGAGCAAAGTTGCTCCCTTTTCTTAAGAACTCCTGACACAAACATTGAAGCAAGCTCGCCAGATCCATCCCGAATAGCTTTATCCATGCAGGACATTAAAAGCATGGCCGAGTCCTTGTCCGCAGGGGAGGTCTTCTTGCTCAGGGCCCCCAGGCACCAGTCTAGGAAATTGAACATCTCAAAGGCACGAAAAACACCCTTTAGGAAGTGGTCTAAATCGGAGAAGGTCCAGCAAACTTTAGAGCGCCTCATTGCTGATCTACGAGGAGAGTCGACCAAACTCGAGAAGTCAGCCTGGGCAGAGGCAGGGACTCCCAAGCCTGGTTCCTCTCCTGTGGCATACCATACACCCGCCTTAGAAGTGAGCTTAGTAGGTGGGAACATAAAGGAAGTCTTCCCTAGCTGCTGCTTAGACTGCAACCACTCCCCTAATATCCTTAAAGCTCTCTTAGATGACCTAGCAAAGACGAGCTTAGTATAAGTTGACTTAGCAGGTTGCATGCCCAGCGAAAACTCAGATGGAGGAGAGCGAGGGGTAGCAGAAATAAAATGGTCTGGGTATACTTCTCTGAAAAGAGCCAGGACCTTACGAAAGTCAATGGATAAAGGAGAAGACTTGGGTTCTTCCACGTCTGATGAGGGGTCCAGGTGCGCAGCTTCCTCATCAGAAACCTCATCACCAGAGTGTAGCGAAGTGAAAGGCAATGGAACAGTGGTATGCTGAACAGCAGAGTCTGAACAAGCGGGTGCATCAACGCCTGTGGTTTCATCCTCAAGTCCCTGTTGCTGAGTAAAAACCTGAGGTTCAGGCTGCAAAGACTGGTCAAGAAGAGTAGAGGAAGGTAGGCGCATGGGTTGAGGTGGCTGACTCCTAGCATGAGTTTCTTGCCTCAAGAGTTGCACTTGCTGTAAGGGTTGTGGATGCGCAGTAGCAGGTTCCTGAGGAACGAGTTGAGGTTCCTGAGGTGTGAGCTGCGAGAGTTGAGGTAGCGGCTGCGCAGAACGCAGTTCTTGTCTCGCGAGTTGAGGTTCCTGAGGTGCTAGCCTAAGGAGTTGACGCTCTCGCCTTGAGGAGGGTTGAGGTCGCTGCAGCGAGTGCTGA
The DNA here is from genome assembly GCF_036898095.1 of Palaemon carinicauda. Lineage (NCBI taxonomy): Eukaryota > Metazoa > Arthropoda > Malacostraca > Decapoda > Palaemonidae > Palaemon > Palaemon carinicauda. The sequence continues at coordinate 153,972,238 of NC_090727.1, forward strand.
GGTCGCTGCAGCGAGTGCTGAGGTGGCTGCCTCATGGATGGAAGAGGTTGTCGTACCTCAAGAGATTGTTGCCTCGCTGGTGGAACTGCAAGCGGAAGCGGAGGAAGTAAGGCGTAAGACTCCTGCTCCCATTGCTGAGGTTGCCTTAAGGAAGGCGGAGGTTGCTGCACACCGCTGGTAACTGGCAACTCAGAACGCGGTAAGGTAGCCTGAGGAACCTCAACTTCGTACGCCTGGCAGACTGGACTGCAGTGAGGCGGAGCGATCCCAGGAGGAGGTGTAACCTTCTCAGCCTGACACTCGCGCATTAAGACCGCAAGCTGTGACTGCATGGACTGCAGCAAAGTCATCTTGGGGTCGACAGACGCTAAGGTCTGCTGAGGCAAAGCCTGAACAGAAGATGAGGTCTGTTGCGGCAACACCTTACCTCTCTTAGGAGGTGTGCAGTCACCTGATGACAGCGGAGAGTCAGAGCTAATCCAATGACTGCAACCAGGTTGTAGAGCTCTTGAGGTCTGGACTTTGCGTTTGAGAGGTCTTGAGACCTGAGTCCAGCGTCTCCTCCCTGACACTTCTTCTGCAGACGAGTAAAAGACGGGCTCAATCGTCTGCGGGTGGGAGTGACGGTCTCTGTTAGACACGCCCGCAACCACCGAGGATACTTCCGTGCGCCGATCAAGGCCTGCCGAACCCTTTTGCCCTTCGACATTGCTTCTCCCCTGGGCTTGGGAGCTTGCAAGAGGTCCCGGACTGGGAGGACGACTGGCACGCACAGAAGTACCCTCACGCACCACACTGACACTGACACTACCACTTGGCACCGCACTGACACTAGTACTTGGCACAGCACTGGCACTATCACCTCCCACTGCACTTTTGACCTTAAGTTCTTTGACTTCTGCCATAAGAGACTTATGGTCACTAACCACCGATTCCACTTTGTCACCTAAGGCCTGAATGGCACGCAAAACAACGGACATATTAGGTTGAGCACAAATAGAAGGTTCGGGGGTAGCCACTACAGGGGGAGGAAAAGGTTGAGGATCGTGTGGTGAGGAAAAAAGTGAAGAGCGAGAAGAACTCCTCCTAACCCTCTCTCTCTCTAACTTGGTTGAATATTTTAGGAATCGCACAAATTCAAGTTCCGAAAGTCCGGCGCATTCCTCACATCGATCTTCCAACTGACAGGGTCTTTCCCTACAGTCAGAACAAGCGGTGTGAGGATCAACCGAGGCCTTCGGAACACGCCTATTACAAGACCTACATCGTCTATGGGGTGGGGCTTGTGAAAGGTCAGACATCTTGAATCAAAGAGTTAGTCAAGGGGGATTCCAAATCAAGCAAAAAGATCGTTAACCATTAATCAAAAACCAAAAAAAAACTATCTAAGCTAATTAGAAAGGTCTCCAGTATAGCGAAAGCTGAAATCTTGAAGAAATACTTCACCAAAAGCCGTGAACAATACTTCAAAATCATAAGCGTATCCCAGAACGTCTTGCCGGAAGCACGACAGAGGAAAAAGTGAGGTGGTGTCAACAAGAAGTACTGCAGTACCTGGCCACAGGTGGCGCTGGTGAGTACACCCCCTTCTAGTATAGTGATAGCTGGCGTATCCCTCCCGTAGAATTCTGTCGGGCAACGGAGTTGACAGCTACATGATTATCGGGTAAGTTTAATATTGAAAACTGTACATTTCTATATTAATACATAAACAAATTCATACACACAAACTGTACCGATTATCACCTTTAAAACATGATTCTCTTCATTTCCATACACATACATTTAGGAAATTATAATTAAATATGTATACAGTTGGTCCCCAACTCAAAAACTTATTAGGTTCCAATCAGCGGTTTCTAATTTGAATTTTGTTAAATTTTGGTCTAGGGTCGGCCTAACCTGAATCCCATGCCTAAGATTTCCTGTTACAAAAGTCAACAAAAAATTTGGTATCATATGAAATAGATATCAGGTTAATACAGATGTCATTTTGCCTAATGTATCAAATGATAAAATCAAAAATTTTAAGTGATTTGTATTTTTCCTAGTAGTACTTACCTCGAACTACTTTCTTAGGAGTATCTGGGATCTCCTCCCTATCCGACCAAGAATTTTGCGTAGTTCCCCCTATCTCCGTTTCCCTTGTTGGGTCGCCCCAAGGTGGAGGGATACTCGCCCTGAGCCGACCCTGGGTCAGCTCACGAGAGTGTGCTGCTAGGTCTGACTCGTCAGTAAGCATCTGGTCGCGGCGTAGATAACATCTCGCCGCTCTCTCACATCCCGTCCGACCCGCCTTTGTGTTACCACGTGTTTCCCTTGTGCTTCCCTATCCCTTTGTGTCTTACCGTTCACATTCTTTCACTGTGTTACAGGTGTTCTTACAATATTTCTTTATTGTATCTTTGTTATTTTCACTTGGAGTTGTGCTTGTATCTCTGAACGTTTGCAAGTCGAATGTCTGTAAGTCAGGGACCTCCTAACATAAGCCAAATAGATGGTAAGTGTGAGACAGCATACATTACTTACATGATGAGCAGAGGCATGAGGAACTGGAGTGGGCGTAATGGCCTTTGCTTCTTCTTCGTTCTCCTTTTCGTCACTACTCCTGCATCCACTGTTACCCCCTGCGAGAAGAATCAATACAATGCGTGACAACCAATTGACACCAAAATAAAAAAATTCTCGTCAACAGAACTTGAAATTACGTAGATTATTTCAGGAGTGTCAATGGATATTCATGAAGTTTAAGCTCATATACTTGAGTCAATAAAGAAGAAGATTATTAAAAGATAAGGATTTCTAAGTAGCTATCAAGAACAATTCCACAGAATGCCAAAATGTAAAAAAAAAGGAAAAGAAAATAGTCCTAAGTATAGAATAAAAATGTTTAGAAAAAGTAGATCAGAAGTTCCTATTCTTTTGATTAAAACTGGCTTGTTGTCAAGGGGAAAATATCTATAGTCAAGAAAATTACATTCAGAATTTCAGTATTCATCAAAATTTCCTAAGTCTTATGGAATATAGGAAGGAAGGAGAATGACCTGCAACAGCTAGGCTACTATAGACACTTATAATGCCTTTGGAAACAAGAGGCTGAATTAATAATTTCAGCTTATCCTGGAAATAAAATCTAATCAACACAAAAGTTGACAACTGACGACAGCAAAGTGAATCAGTTTATAAAAACATTTGTATTGTCAAACTGACCATGTACAACTGAATTACCAGCATTTATCTTTATATCGTTTTAAACAGGAAAATAAACTATGACTAATAAGTCTACAACAAAGATAAAGTCCACCTAATATTCAAAACAAAAAATAAAAAACAAAGTGAAACTACAAAAATCCTGTACGACGAATACCAAGTAAGTAAAGGTTGAACAGACTTAGAATTAAACCCTACAGTAAAATCATTAAATTCTTTATGTTCTCCAGTACAAAAAAGGCAAAAAAGTAGATACACATCCACATGAATCAAAAGCTGCTTTTAAAGGTTGAAAATCATAAAACATTACAAAAATTACAAAGAGAACAGCCTCCCACAACAAGAGAGCGATTGCTTTTAAGAGCAAGAAAAAAGAATAGTTCAAGGAATCTCAAGGAGGTCCTTTGCGTCACACAACATTGAAGGCTTTTGTCAGTTGGAAAAATATCATTTATTTACCTGTAACACTGAGCAAGTTTGATGCATGACCGGGACCTGTGTCGTACGTATGCAGCGGTCCCGGAGAGGCATGACCTCGCATAGGCACTGGTAGCGGAGGGAGAACTCCTTCGGGTGGGGCAGGGGGCCTCCGGCGCTGTCGCCGCCACTGCCTGCTTAATCGTCGGCTTCCAAAAAGACTGGAAAGAGGATATCAAGATAAGAAAATATACATACATATACCAAGGCACTTCCCCCCATTTTGAGAGGTACCCGACATCAAACAAATGAAACAAAAAGGGGACCTCTCCTCTCTACGTTCTATAACTCAACCACATTTACCAGTTCATGGAATTTTGAATTTCTATAACTCATGGAATTGTGCAGAGACTAATTTTTCATGTATGAAAGCAATTTTCATAGTCGATAATCAATAATTGTCAGAGTTTTTACAGTCATCCTTATACAGCTTTAAAATTTTTCTTCAGCCTGAAATAAAGCATTTTTACCACAGAAGGTTATGAATTAGTTTTAAGAAATAATATACATTACTCATTAATGTATTTGCACTGTCTACATTCCAATTATTCTTTACTTTTAAATGGGGTGTAAAGCAGTTTATAAGGCAGTCCCATGAGTGGTACTTCCACTCAAAGCAAGATCGCCTACTAAGGAAAATGTACACAGTATGTTCATATATATTTTCTTTGCAATAATACACTTCACTCTATTCTGATATTAGGTATAAATATGTACTGTAATTTACATCCACTTTGCTGAAATCTTGAGAAACCAAAACTTGAATTACTTACAGCAAAGTTCTTAAAACAAAACACATTTCTTAATATAACATAACCATACGTAATGGCTGTAAGTACAAATAACAGCAACCGCAGCAAAATCAACAGGAGCTCAACTCACGCAGCCGAAGGATCGTTAACAGCAACAGAATAGGAAGGCGGAGGTTCACGCTGCAAAAGATGCTGCTCCAGACGGGACAGGGGCGCCAAGGGCGTGGATCGACGACCCCCTCGATAACCTTGCTGTCGGTACCTAGTCAGACCTATTCGCAGGGCGTACAGCCGGCATGTGCAGCCTACAGCGATCACGAGTAACAGGGAACACACCAAGCCTCCCATTGCTGCTGCAACAATCACAGAATTCTGGAAGTAAAAAAAAGAAGTGTTTTCGTAATCAAAATAATATCGTCAAACTGTGTTGAGAGGAACGTCTTCCAAGCGGTAAGCCTTTACTGTATTTCATTACTTGAAGAAAATGCAGAAGGTCACCAAGTTATAGACATTCGAATTACACAAATAATGACTTACAAATAACTTCTTGAAACCTAATAGTAAAAGTGCAACTTTTGAAGGGTACCAATTATATTCAACATATACCCACCCTAAGGCAATCTTCCTCGTCACTAGCATCGCCGCAGTCATCGAACTGATCGCAGCGCCACGTGTCCCTAATACAGCGATGATTTGCACACAAAAATGCACCATGCTGCAAATACATCAATTGTTAAGAATTCTCAATAAGCCAAAATTTGAGAAAACATGCATCTACCAACACACGAATTGTCAACATATTCATGCAATTAAAATTCTACTTTAATGAAATATTTCCTGTCAGTAATTGATTAGGTTTGAATATCAACATATCTTGAAAATTATTAAGATGTATATCTCTTGTTTTTAAATATTCTAATATGTTCATTAATCTAAAGATATAAAAATCTCTCTTTGCATTATTGTAGACTGAAATTACCTAGCCGATGTTTAGAGGAGCCCATTAATGGTGTAGAAAAACAATGATTATTTTCATCAAGCCCAATAATTATTTATAACGGAACATTTATATCTAAATAAAATGGTTCACATACAATAGAAAACACTGAGGGATTACCAACAACGGTAAACCATAACAGTACAAATTAAGCAACATTAAAACCACTCTGTAGTAATCCATACATCCTATATTTCCACAAGGTCATCCCACTTCTTAAATATTTACCAAATTCCAATTTTCTCTTTTAAGGAGAAATCAACCAGTAAAAATCTGTGATTCCATCCTCTCTCAGGTACTTTGTAATACTAACATCTCATACAACAAAGACCTCACAACCATGACATCAAATTCACATTATCTTCAGCAATTCCTCCACAATACTAAAGGAGAAAAACAGGTATCCTACCTGAGGGTGACAAAGCTGAGGGGTGCAAGAAGCTTCGTCGGATCCGTCCGCGCACTGAGACACCCCGTCGCAACGCTGGGCTGACGTGTAACATACGTCGCCGTGGCCGCACTGAATCATGTGACGACAACGTCCTCCTGTACAAGATAAATTGAAATGATATACAGCGCCTTAATACCTCATGATACGAAAGTTTGTACATAAAAAACTCATTGTGTGAAATGACATACGAAGATTTTTTTGCCTCATATTACAAAAAAAAATACTACTGATACGAAAACAAATTTGCTCTAAGGTTAGGTTTATTGAATGATTTAAACATATTTGGCTCTATTTCATTCTATTTCATGATACGAAAAAATCATGTTATGAAAGCTACTCCAGAACGAATTAATTTCGTATCCTGAGGTATTACTGTACAAGTGTTTAATCAAAAGTATATGTACTGCATGTGGACACTTAATCAAATTGACATTATCTGCTCAGTTAAAAACTCTAACTTGATGTATAGAAACTGAATGGAATATGGGATGGGATCATGCTCCCATCTTCTCTTAACAAATGTGTGCAATCAACGTTTATACCAATACAACAGTTCACATGTAACAATCTATTGCTTATATACTTATTAAGGAACTGAATCTATTAAATATAATAATCTTAGAAAAGATAAAACAGGGATTTACAGTCATAGGAACTGTTCAGGTTTTTCTTTAGTGTTTTATATCAAATTTCACACACAAGCTAAACAAGAGGGGCACTTAGAAGAGGGCAGACCTCTGCCACGGCACCTTATCTCTTGACCTTTTGCTTGACCTTGACATGTATTAATTGGCGTGGATTTTCATAATACACTCAAATATGAACCAAGTTTGAAGTCTCTGTGACAACGATGTCCAAACTTATGGCTGATTACGTGAATTGGACATTTTGCTTGACCGTTCTCTTCACCTTTGACCCTGACCTTGACCTTCCAAAATGTAATCAATTCCAGCTTTTCACATAACAGTTAATCCCTGCAAGTTTCATTACTCTACGATTAAAATTGTGGCCAGGAAGCTGATCACAAATAAACACACACACAAAAACAAACAAGGGCGAAAACATAACCTCCTTCCAACTTCGTTGGCCACACACACAAAAACAAACATACAAACAGGGGCAAAAACATAACTTCCTTCCAACTTTGTTGGCGGAGGTTAAAAAAAAAAAAACAGCTAAACATTTCCACACTTACCACAGTCCATTTCATCATTCCCGTTTGGGCAGTGAAGAATCCCGTCGCAGCGCTGGGTTTTGGCATCATAGCAAAATTCTGAGTTCGGCCCATACCGAGTCTGATTAAAGCAGTCTGAAATAAAAAAATTGAAAGATAATCAAAGAAAATAATTAATCATACATACCGTATACTATAATGCCCAACTCTGCATCCATTTTCATTATATAAAATTTGACTTCAAGTCCACTTTTCAGTTACTCGAGTGTCATCATATCCAACTTTACAACACTTTTGCTTTAACATAGCTGCTGGATTTCGATCAAAACAAGTGTGATTCCACATGCAATTTCACCTATATCTAAACAGCAATATACCTTTGAAGACTCCGAAAAGAAAGAGTAATTATTATAATAAAAACAAAGGCAATGACCTTACCTGGCTAATTATAATAAGTATAAAATTATGAGCAGTGTGTGCCCACAGTATCAATGTATATCTACAGTTTTTCTATGATTTTTCAACACTAAAAAAACTATTTCAACATAACTGCTGTTTTCTAGGAAATTAACAATTTTCTTTCACAGATGAAATAATGAGTAAGTTCAATCTAATGCGGATTAAAAAGCTGCAGATGGAAGGTCAAGGCAACTTTGGCCATTTCAACACAAGAGTATCAGTTCTTGGCGCAAACAAAGCTGTGATATTATTTTGGATATTTTCAAAGTTCTATGGATAAGCAAATGATAGTTGTTGGAAGCACTGACTTTAGAGTAGCTCTCAAATCAATGTACAAGATCAGGCTTTAGGGATAAATTGTGCAGAATGGAACTGGCAAAAATTGTACTGTAATTCTTAACTCTTTTACCCCCAGGCTATTTGGAACTTTCCAACCCTTAACCCCCAAGGGGTTATTTTTTATTCAAGCACATTTTGCATTATATATTTTTCAAATTGCTCTAAAAGCCTTAATTTTCATCATAGAGAGGTCAGGTTGGTCTCATTCTCTTGGAAAATGCCTGAAATTTCTCAAAAAATTATCAAAAGAAAAAAAAAGAATTGTAAATAGCAGTTTTTTGCAAGGACGTACCGGTACGTCCATGGGGGTAAAGGGATGTGTTTTGTGAAACGTACCAGTACGTCCTTTGGGGGTAAAAGGGTTAAAATCAAATGAACCACTGTACCAGTATTTCTATACTGTACTGTTTGGGTAGATTTAGCTATTCAAATAAATAAAAAAATCATGAACTAGAGCGACAATCAGTAGAGTGTAGACCTCCACCATGGCAGCTCATTTCACGACCTTGACCTTTGACCTTAACATGTATTAATTGTCATGGGTTTTCATACACTCAAATATGAAGCAATTTTGAAGTATGTGGTATCGATGTCCAAACTTATGGCTGATGATATGAATTGGACATTTTGCTTGACCGATACCTTGACCTTGACCTTCCAAAATTTAATAATTTCCAACTTTTTACATATCAGTTAATTCCAGCAAGTTTCATTACTCTACAATTAAAATTGTGACCAAGCTTTTCACAAATACACACATAAACCGGGGCGAAAAAATAACCTCCTTCCAACTTCGTTGGTGGAGGTAACAGTGTAACCAGGCATGCGTAAAACATCTAAATATACCAGGGCAACATACAACATAATCAAAACATGAGATCTTACTGCAGTAAACTTCGTCGGCTCTGTTCCGGCAGTCGGGAATTCCATCGCAACGCCTTGCGCTCTTGTAGCAGTCAGTGTCTTCGCCGCACCACCATTCGTCAGCTTCACAGCCTGTAATATAATACTTAGTTAAGAACCTAATCTTTCAATCTTTCTAAAATATGTTAACAAACATCAGTTAATCATACAGTACATATATACATGTGTAGCGGACTTTCAAACGGTTGTTTGTGCTGTTTAAGTACTTATTACTCTAAAGATTTGGGTGTATGTAAATGCTGTTTACCCTTAAACGAGCATTGTTTACTGTCTATTTGCTAGTGGTTACTTCCAGGCTCTTTATATTTTAACGTTTAGTCTTTAGTAGCAAGGTCTGACTGACAGACCATAAGTGAATACGCTCTTGTTTTGAATTTGGATCACTGTTTACATATAGTCGGGCGGACTTTGTGAGTCATATTAATATTTACTATATTAGTCACTATTAAGTTGTATTTTGTTGTATCTATTTTATTCTTTGCATTTAAATATTTTGTCTTTATTTTCATTATACAGTACCATAAGCAGTTCGTATTTTGTCATTACTTTGTGCAGTTTTTATTTGTCATTTATTTTGTGTTTTTTCTTCTTTGTAGACTTCACCAAATAAAGAGAAGGGGTAGAAGTGGTTTTCCTTGACTTGTGGAATCTCATCGTTGTCCAAATTAACATGTAAAGTGGATATAATACTAATTCTGCACTGTCTACAAAATACTAATCAGGTATGAAACACCTGTTCATGTAAAGTTTATTAGTGTTCCTCTTACATCAGAGATGCTTAAGGAGAGCCATACGAAAGCTCATAAACATGACTTGGTGGTCTAGTTAATCTATTCTATAAAGCAACAAATAAACAACAGAAAGCGTACCATTCGAGATATGTAAATTACAAGCAGGGTGTTCATGGTGGTTAGATATATGTACTCCAAAGTCTTGCTTTCTGTCCCATATGGACCCTAGGCTGGGCTACACAACATAAGAGTTGAAGGGTTTGTAAGTATAGAGGACTGAAGGTTGTTTGGTATTCACAAACTCTTTCATCACCAGTTCGATTACAATATTCTTTGGAGTCTAAAAAGGGATAAATACCATTGAAAGCAAGATCTAGTTCGAGCTGGTACAAGAGTATGCTTTCTTTATTTTCTCACAAAGCCAAAAAGAGACTGTCTAAAAACCTCTTTCTTGGTTCTCCCATGCTAAAGAAGAATCTCTAAAACTCAAGCCAGAGACATTAAGTCCTTTTCAGATAGCACCAGAGACCCCTCAAGGAACACAAGCATTTCCTCTTGATTACCACCTGACACTTCATGAAGCAATGGGAGGGAGAAGGCATCAAACCTAGGAAACTAAGAGATCTTCTTCCACCCCTCTGGAGCAAATGAGAAAGTTTGTACAACTCCCCTAACTCTCTTTGCCAGAAGCTACTGCTTGTAAAAACATAGTCTTGAGCATCACAACTCTGTCTGGTGACGTTCTCAAAGATTCATACAAGGCACAAGTAAGAGACTCTGAAACACAGGTCACATCCCACTCCAGGGGCCTGAGGTAGGAAAGTCTGCTTAAAGCTCTTCACAAGATGAGGCAACTCCCACAGGGAGAGAAAGTCATGCTCTTCAGTCAGAGGACAAGTCTCAGATGTGCAATAGCCTTTTCACAGTCATGACTGAGAGGAGCTTTGTCGCGAAGACTGACGAATAAGTTATCGATAGTTAATGAAGCAAAAATTAGGAAATCCCTCTGCTTGTAGCCATATGGAAGAAACCAGGTTCATCTGAGACCTAAAGTGATCAGCCATCAACACTGTTGATTGATTGATTGATTTGAAGTTCTCTGACATCCTGACATCGAAGGTCATTGACGCTGCCAACACTGTTGATCAGCCGGCAAAATCAGACTGAACAGAGGATAGGGGCAAATCAACATGCAGATGTGCATCTGTGTTCTCAGCATGCAGAGGTAGCACTCCTGCTACAGAAGTGTTGCTCACTAACACTACCGAGTGCTTCCTCAAATATTCTTTGAATACTTGTAACTCCAAAACATTGATGCAGATAAACTACTTCTGCTGACTGCACACCTGATGTTGCCAGGTCCCTTAGAGTAAAGCCAATCCCTCTTCTTCAATGCATCTGAAAACAGTTGTATCTTAACAGATGAAAAATGGAGTTAAATGACTTCCCTGGAGACTTCCTTCGTCCAACCACCCAGTAAGACTGGCCCATACCTCCTGTCCCACTTGAACAGGAAAGAATGAGGATTCTCAAACACCAATGAAAGGATCTCTAATGGACATGCCTGTGACTTCCCTGAGAAACAAGCTTCTCTAACGAGGAAAGGTGACCGAGAAGAATTACCAATGTTCGGCCAGACATATCGTCTGAACAGAGAGGTCGCGCTAGAACTCTGAGTTTGTTAACCTGTGGATGAGAGAGGTATCAGTTCCACAGATTTAATCCTCAACTTGATCCAGACCTAAAAAAACAAGATCCAGCCATGGCAGGTCCAGAGAAGGTCTCAACCCTTGAAGGGCCATGATCTAACATGCAGAAAAAGAGGAGGATTACGAACAGTCATGCTCCCAAAATGAGTGGATCTATCGTCAGTTTAGCATAAACCGATGTAGTGACCAGCCTAAACTCACATTCTATTATTCACAAAAATGTTATTTTTATTAGTAAAATAAATTTTTGAATATACTTACCCGATAATCATGTAGCTGTCAACTCCGTTGCCCGACAGAATTCTATGGAGGGATACGCCAGCTATCACAATACTAGAAGGGGGTGTACTTACCAGCGCCACCTGTGGCCAGGTACTCAAGTACTTCTTGTTGACACCTCCTCAATTATTCCTCGGTCCACTGGTTCTCTATGGGGAGGAAGGGAGGGTCGATTAAATCATGATTATCGGGTAAGTATATTCAAAAATTTATTTTACTAATAAAAATAACATTTTTCAATATTAAACTTACCCGATAATCATGTAGCTGATTCACACCCAGGGGGGTGGGTGAAAACCAGTGTACAAGATTAAAGGATAGCTAAGTATCCCATATTTCATATAACAGTTATCTCAAATAACAATGAAATAATAAGTACCTGGTAAGGAAGTCGAATTGAACCGTTACTCTGCCTCTTTTTTAAGTTCGTCTTCCTTACTGAGCGCAGCGTTCCTCTTGGAGGCTGAATCAACCCAAAGGTGCTAAAGTATATAGGGTTGCAACCCCTACTAAAGGACCTCTACAAAACCTCTAACCCAGGCGCTTCTCAAGAATGAATAGACCACCCGCCAAATCAAAAGGATGCGGAAGGCTTCTTAGCCTACCGTAACAACCATAAAAACAACAATAAAAGCATTCAAGAGAAAGGTTAAAAAAGGTTATGGGATTAAGGGAATGTAGTGGCTGAGCCCTCACCTACTACTGCACTCGCTGCTACGAATGGTCCCAGGGTGTAGCAGTTCTCGTAAAGAGACTGGACATCTTTAAGATAAAATGATGCAAACACTGACTTGCTCCTCCAATAGGTTGCATCCATTATGCTCTGCAGAGAACGGTTTTTATTAAAGGCCATCGAAGTAGCTACGGCTCTTACTTCGTGGGTCCTTACCTTCAGCAATGCAAGGTCTTCCTCCTTTAAGTGAGAATGGGCTTCTCTAATCAGAAGCCTTATATAATACGAAACCCCGTTCTTGGACATGGGCCTCGAAGGTTTCTTGATGGCACACCATAAGGCTTCTGACTGTCCTCGAATAGGTTTAGACCTCTTAAGATAATATTTGAGAGCTCTGACAGGGCAAAGAACTCTCTCTAGTTCGTTACCTACCATGTTGGAGAGGCTAGGTATTTCAAACGATCTAGGCCAAGGACGTGAAGGAAGTTCGTTCTTTGCTAGGAATCCGAGCTGAAAAGAACATGTTGCAGATTCGGTCGTGAAACCAATGTTCTTGCTGAAGGCATGAACCTCACTGACTCTCTTAGCTGTTGCAAGGCAGACGAGAAAAGAGTCTTGAGGGTAAGGTCCTTGAAGGAAGCTGACTGGAGAGGTTCGAACCTAGATGACATAAGGAACCTTAAGACTACGTCTAGGTTCCAGCCTGGAGTGGATAGACGACGCTCTTTAGACGTCTCAAAAGACTTAAGAATGTCTTGAAGGTCCTTGTTGGAAGAAAGGTCCAAACCTCTGTGGCGGAGAACTGAAGCCAACATACTCCTATACCCTTTAATCGTAGGGGCTGAAAGGGATCTCTCATTCCTAAGATGTAGAAGGAAGTCAGCTATTTGGGTCACAGAGGTATTGGTAGAGGATATTGAATTGGCTCTACACCAGCTTCGGAAGACTTCCCACTTAGATTGGTAGACTCTACGAGTGGAAACCCTTCTTGCTCTGGCAATCGCACTGGCTGCCTCCTTCGAAAAGCCTCTAGCTCTAGCGAATCTTTCGACAGTCTGAAGGCAGTCAGCCGAAGAGCGTGGAGGTTTGGGTGCAACCTGTCTACGTGAGGTTGACGTAGAAGGTCCACTCTTAGAGGTAGAGTCCTGGGGATGTCGACTAGCCATTGAAGTACCTCTGTGAACCATTCTCTTGCAGGCCAAAGGGGAGCAACCAGCGTCAGCCGTGTCCCTTTGTGCGAGATGAATTTCTGCAGAACTTTGTTTATTATTTTGAACGGTGGGAATGCGTAAAGGTCGAGATGGGACCAGTTCAGTAGAAAAGCATCCACATGAACTGCTGCAGGGTCTGGAACAGGGGAACAGTACAGCGGAAGTCTCTTGGTTATGGAGGTGGCAAACAGATCTATGGTAGGTTGACCCCACAAGGTCCAAAGTCTGTTGCACACACTCTTGTGGAGGGTCCATTCCGTGGGAATGACCTGATTCCTTCTGCTTAGGCGATCTGCTGAGACGTTCATATTGCCCTGAATGAACCTCGTGACCAGAGTGAGGTTTAGACCTCTTGACCAAATGAGGAGGTCCCTTGCGATCTCGAATAAGCTCCTCGAATGGGTCCCTCCTTGCTTGGAGATGTAAGCCAAGGCTGTGGTGTTGTCTGAGTTCACCTCCACCACTTTGCCTAGCAGGAGGGACTTGAAGTTCAGCAGGGCTAAATGAACTGCTAGCAGCTCCTTGCAGTTGATGTGGAGCAATCCCTGTTCCTCGTTCCACGTTCCCGAGCATTCCCGTCCGTTCAAGGTCGCACCCCAGCCCGAGTCCGATGCATCTGAGAAGAGATGAAGATTGGGGGTCTGAATAGCCAACGATAGGCCCTCCCTGAGAAGGAGATTGTTCTTCCACCACAGGAGAGTGGTCTTCATCTCTTGGGTGATTGGGATAGAGACTGCTTCGAGAGTCGAACCCTTGTCCCAATGAGCTGCAAGATGGAATTGAAGAGGGCGGAGGTGGAGTCTCCCTAGCACGACGAATAGGGCCAGTGATGAAAGGGTCCCTGTGAGACTCATCCACTGTCTCACCGAGCAACTGCTCCTCTTCAGCATGCTCATGATGCACTCTAGGGCTTGGCTTATCCTGGGGGCCGATGGAAAAGCCCGAAAATCCTGACTCCGAATCTCCATTCCCAGGTACACAATGGATTGGGAGGGAATGAGCTGAGACTTTTCTATGTTGACTAACAGACCCAGTTCTCTGATTAAGTCCAAAGTCCAGTTGAGATTCTCCAGACAGCGACGACTCGTGGAGGCTCTCAACAGCCAGTCGTCTAAGTAGAGGGAGGCTCTGATGTCCGATAAGTGTAGGAATTTTGCTATATTCCTCATCAGATGAGTGAACACCATAGGAGCTGTGCTTAGGCCAAAACACAGGGCTTGGAATTGGTAGACAACCTTTCCAAAAACGAATCTCAGGAAAGGTTGGGAGTCTGGATGAATAGGAACGTGAAAGTAGGCATCTTTCAAGTCCAACGAGACCATCCAGTCCTCCTGCCTGACCGCTGCTAGGACCGACTTCGTCGTCTCCATCGTGAACGTCTGCTTGGTGACAAACGCGTTGAGCGCGCTGACGTCCAGCACCGGTCTCCAACCTCCTGTCTTCTTGGCCACAAGAAAGAGACGGTTGTAGAAGCCCGGGGATTGATGGTCCCGGACTATAACCACTGCCTTCTTCTGCACAAGTAGCGACACCTCCTGGTGCAATGCTAGCCTCTTGTCCTCTTCTTTGTAGTTGGGAGAGAGGTTGATGGGAGATGTGGTCAGAGGTGGTTTGAGGCAGAATGGAATCCTGTAACCGTCCCTCAGCCAACTGACAGACTGGGCGTCTGCACCTCTCTTCTCCCAGGCTCGCCAGAAGATCTTGAGTCTGGCTCCTACTGCTGTCTGGAGATGCGGAGAGTCAGTTTTTTTCTTTAGATGTCTTGGAGCCTTTCCTAGACTTGCTCCTGTAAGAGTCTGGACGGGAGCTTCCTCGGCTGGGGGCTCTACCACGAAAGGGCGGTATGAACCTCGTAGCAGGGGTATCAGCCACTGGGGAGCGATAAGTCTTGGGGACTGAGGTAGCAACCTTAGACTTACGAGCCGATGAGGCTACAAGATCGTGTGTGTCCTTTTGTATCAGGGCAGCAGACAAGTCCTTAACCAGCTCTTCGGGGAAGAGGAACTTCGAGAGCGGAGCAAAAAGGAGTTGTGACCTTTGACAAGGTGTAATGCTGGAGGAAAGGAAGGTACACAGCTGTTCCCTTTTCTTCAAAACCCCTGATACAAACATCGACGCAAGCTCACCAGATCCATCCCTAATGGCCTTATCCATGCAGGACATTAATAGCATGGCAGAATCCTTGTCCGCAGGAGAGGTCTTCTTGCTGAGGGCCCCCAGGCACCAGTCTAGAAAGTTGAACATCTCAAATGCTCTAAATACTCCCTTCAGTAAGTGATCAAGGTCTGAGAAGGTCCAGCAAACCTTAGAGCGCCTCATTGCAGTTCTCCGAGGCGAGTCTACCAGACTTGAGAAGTCAGCCTGGGCAGAGGCAGGTACTCCCAAGCCTGGTGCTTCTCCTGTGGCATACCAAACGCTCGCTTTCGAAGTGAGCTTAGTCGGAGGGAACATGAAAGAAGTTTTACCAAGGTGTTGCTTAGTCTGCAGCCACTCCCCTAAGATCCTTAGCGCTCTCTTAGAGGACCTTGCTAGGACTAGCTTAGTATAGGTGGACTTAGCTTGCTGTATGCCCAACGAAAACTCAGATGGTGGAGAGCGGGGAATAGCAGAGACAAAGTGGTCTGGGTAAACCTCCCTAAGCAGAGCCAAGACCTTACGAAAGTCAATAGACTATGGAGAAAGCTTGGATTCATCCACGTCTGACGAGGGATCCAGGTGTGCCGCCTCATCATCAGAAGCCTCATCACCAGAGTGTAGCGAAGAGATCGGACAAGAATGCTGAACAGCAGAGTCAGATCGAGTAGGAACAATATTAGTGGTTTCCTCTTCAAGTAACTGTTGAGGGAAAACCTGAGGCTCAGACTGCAAAGGCTGAATAAAAGACGAAGCAGAAGGAAGGCGCATGGGTGGAGGAGGCTGACTCCTAGCATGAGTGGTTGAAACCAAAGGTTGCGCTTGCTGAGCGGTTGGCGGAAGCGGAGTAGCAAGCTCCTGTTCCTGTGGTGTGAGCGGAGCGCGATGAGGTAGAGGCTGCGCAGAACAAGGTAAATGTCTCGCAAGCTGAGGCTCCTGAGGCGCAAGGCCAAGGAGTAGTGGTGCTTGCCTTGTGGAGGGTTGAGCTCGCTGCAGCGAGAGCTGAGGAGACTGACTCATGGACGGGAGAGGTTGTTGTACCTCAACCGAGTGTTGCACCACTGGTGGAGCAGCAAGTGGAGGCGGAGGAAGAGAAGTATAATCCTCCTGATCCCATTGTAAAGGTTGCCTTAAAGAAGGCGGAGGCTGAACACCACTGGGAACAGCAAACTCAGAATGTGGCTCAACATCGTACGCCTGGCAGGTGGTACTGCGATCAGGCGGAGCGAGCGCAGGCGGAGCGAGCGCAGGCGGAGGGAGTGTAGGCGGAGGCGGAGGCGCAACACTCTCAGCCCGACACTCACGCATCAAGTCCGAAAGCTGTGCTTGCATGGACTGTAGAAGAGTCCACTTGGGGTCGGCAGAAACTACAGTAGGCTGAGGTAAAGCCTTAACAGTCGAGCTCTGTTGTGGCAGAACCTTACTCCTCTTGGGCGGAGTGCAGTCGACAGATGACTGCGGCGAGTCAGAGCTGAGCCAATGACTGCAACCTGGCTGAGCACTCGCGGACTGGACTCTGCGTTTAAGTGGTCTCGAGACCTGAGACCAACGTTTCTTCCCTGACAGTTGATCAGCGGACGAGAAAAAGACGGGCTCAATCGTCTGCAGGTGGGAGTGACGGTCTTTGGAAGACACGCCCGCAACCACCGAGGATACTTCTGTGCGCCTAACAAGGCCTGCCGAACCCTTATGCCCTTCGACATTGCTTCTCCCCTGGGCTTGGGAGCTTGCAAGAGGTCCCGGACTGGGAGGACGACTGGCTCGCACAGAAGTATCCTCACGCACCACACTGGCACTGACACTAGCACTTGGCACTGCACTGACACTAGCACTCGTCACAGCACTGGCACTAATTTCACCCACTGCACTCTTGACCTTAAGTTCCTTGACTTCGGCCATCAGAGACTTATGATCACTTACCACTGACTCTACTTTATCGCCTAAGGCCTGAATAGCACGCAAAACAACAGACATATCAGGCGGAGGGCAAACAGTAGGTTCGGGGGTAGCCACTACAGGGGTAGGAAAAGGTGGGGGATCATGAGGTGAGGAAAAAAGTGAAGAGTGAGAAGAACTCCTCCTAACTCTACCTCTCTCTAACTTAGTTGAATATTTCAAAAGACGGAGAAATTCCAGTTCCGAAAGTCCGGCGCATTCCTCACATCGATTTTCTAACTGACAGGGCCTGTCCCTACAGTCAGAACAAGCGGTGTGAGGATCTACCGAGGCCTTCGGAATACGTCTATTGCAAAACCTACATCGTCTATGGGAGGGGGCTTGCGAAATGTCAGACATCTTGAATCCAAAGAGTTAGCCAAAGGGGGTTCCAAAATCAAGCAAAAGATCGTTAACCGTTAATCAGGACTATATAAAAGCTATCTAGCTAATATAAGAAGGTTTCCAGTAAAGCGACAGCCGAAATCTGAGAGAATACTTCACCAATTAGCCGGGAAAAAACTCGAAGATCATAAGCGTATCCCAGAACGTCTTGCCGGAAGCACGACAGAGGAATAATTGAGGAGGTGTCAACAAGAAGTACTTGAGTACCTGGCCACAGGTGGCGCTGGTAAGTACACCCCCTTCTAGTATTGTGATAGCTGGCGTATCCCTCCATAGAATTCTGTCGGGCAACGGAGTTGACAGCTACATGATTATCGGGTAAGTTTAATATTGAAAAAGGCGATATACACCATTCAAGCTAAAAACTTATCAAAAAAGAATAAACAGCATGAAATAGGATGCAACAGTGTGACAGTTGTGTCCGAAGACTAAAGTGAAGAGTCTTTGACAGGAGAGTGGACAGGACTATTTGCTAGTAATAACTACCTCATTATAGATTCGAACGGTCATTCAAGCTCCGCTGAAGATAATTCACCATATCAAAAGGACGAAAGGTTTGTATAAGTGTAAGAACAAATCAGAGTAGTGTACAGTATAATCAAATACTGTACGATGGAAATCCATGCGAGACAAGCATAAATGGACGAAAATACTCACCAAAACATCCGAGTTCATCTTCACCATTTTCACAATGCCACCGCCCATCACAGCGCTCGCTAGCATCCAAGCCAGCACATCCAGCTGAGGAGAGAGAGAAATCATTTCAGGTCTGTTGGTAGTTAATAATGTAATAGAAAATGCTTTGCTTTCTGTAACAGCTTCAAAGCACAAGCCGCCTGCAATGTTTTACCGAAAGAGAAAACAGATAATTGCAGTAAATATTTTCATATGAATCTATGAGGTCTAAGGGATTATCATTTCATAAAATTGTATCTTTACTATACTTGTTTTTCAAACTAGGGTTGTAGCTTGGCTTGTCATAATAATAATTACTGTATAATAATAATTATATTAATAACTGGTTTCCCTTTTTACATCAATAAAACAAAAATCTGGACGAAACTTGAATATTCCACAATGCATTTCTCTGTACATTTATTCAAAGTTGGGAGACAAGTCACAATTTGAGTTCATCGTCTTCCTGGTAAGAAGAGCAAGAATTGCACTTCAAAGAATGGATGGGCTTAGTCACCCCTTCACAAAGATACACAACAGATAAAGTTTCAAAGGTTTGTATCCTCATTGGAACAGAATCCCTTCACAAAACAAATACCTTTTCAGTGTGCTTCTGCATACAAGCGTAAGCACACACAAATATTAAATAAAAAACAACACCAATGATAAATCAAAGTAAGAAAAGAACCAACAGTCACGAGAGGAATGTTGCGGCATGTCTGGACCTCCCTTGGCCTAAGACAAGTGGTTATTCTGTGATAAGCAGGCGGGAGGGGTTTCCCCCTTTCACCGCCTTTCATTAAACAACTACCTTGTTAACAATTCCAGGGTCGTTCCAGCACCGTTGAAGACATATCCATAACTTAAAGGACGAAAGGTTTTTCAACAGGTACGACTACATTTCCATTGCAAATATCCAATATACCTTCAATGGTAGTCGTCTACAACAGAGGGACACTTATAATTACTATTATTATTATTACTAGCTAAGCTATTAATATGTATCATATGACTCAGAAAACTTTCTCGTTCCAAGAAAATCCAACATTAAGTCTTTCAGTCACGAAACAATGTAAAGTTACCTTGACAATCCGCTTCATCCGTGGAATCTGGACACTCAATCTGTCCATTGCATTGCCATGACTTAGGAATACACAGCTGTGGCTCACTGCACATGAATTCTTCAGAACTACAAACAGTCATATTGTTACCTGAAAAAGGAAGACGCATTTAACCGAGAGGTGGAGAGATTTTACAATAACTGCCTGTTAATAATTCACTGATCTCCAGAATCAATTATGCATATAATTGATGATTGCTTCATCTTTTTAATTCATTATTCATTGTCATCTACTGTGCTATTCATCTTTGCAGATTTGTTCCATATGAATGTAAGCTCAGATACAAGGATAAAAATTACATCTGATATGACCATATAACCTTGAAAGAAGACTACAAAGGATGCTTAATAATATCACTTACAGTATGGCACCCCTTATGTACTACTGTTATGGGAACTAATAAAAAGGATCCACTATACAACACTCAGCATTAACTATCTTAAACAAACCATGCAATCTTTCCTAAGGACTACAACAACTCGATCGCAAGAATCGACAGGCGACTCACTGATCTGATATTCTATGGTGAATCCAAGATGACCCGGTTCTACACGCTTGTCTGAATAAAACTTAATGGCGACCTGGGGGTTCGTAGTAATAATTGGCAGTGGAGGAGTCTTGCCACACCTCTTCCTTGGACTTTTGCTTTTCTTAGGACTACTACTCCCGGAGGTGATCACAATATGCGGAGGGCTATCGTCTCCGTCAAAGGTCTCCTGGCTGTGACGTGAGGAGGATTTGCTGGTGAGAAAATCCCCGAACGTGCCATTCAGAAACGGCCCGTGGAAGAGACTGAGCCATTTCCTCTTGAGGGTCATGGCCTGCTGTTTCTCACGGTCGTGGTCTCCTCTGCCGGAGTCGCTCTTATGCCTTTTGTCATCCTGTAAAATATCTCTTCTAGATCTCTCGGGTGAAGGGAGTTCAGTCCTGACCATCAGCCACTGGTGTGGGCAGCACTCGAATGATCTTTTCCCACATTTGGTGTCCTCGTCGAGATCAAATTTGCTGAAGCTGTAAAAAAGGAAAATTTATAAATCTCTTGACAATTACACATTGTATGATACATTTCTTTAATTTGTGCCTCTATCGTCGTGACTACAGCTCAGTGGTTATGTACGAGACAAACTTCAAACGACAACTGAAATTGAATTGTAAGAAGATACTCAACTTGCAAACATTCAGAGATACAAAAACAAATCCAACTGAAATCAGATATTTCAGATATTGTATCAAAAGTTCATAATGAAATGCAGTATTGTAATACAACAATGTCATATACTTTAATGCAATAAGCTAGACAACCTTTGCAATATGAAACGTCCCCTTTATTGAGCTTTTCAGCTGAAAATCATAAGCATGAGTGTCAGGTTATGCCTACCCTAGGCCAAAATCTAACAAAACTCGACTTACAAACCGCTTACTGGAACAGATCAAGTTTGTAAGTAGAGGACTTCCGGTATAGTTTTATCAAAACATACCACTCACTGAAGGAGTCCACATCAACTTGTATCAGTGGCGTGTATCAATGTGAGGAAACGGGATACAGCGTATGAATCTTAAGGCGTTCGGCAACAGGATACAACATAAAAATTTTAGGCGTAAAATCTTAACCCTTTTACCCCCAAAGGACGTACTGGTACGTTTCACAAAACTCATCCCTTTACTCCCATGGACGTACCCGTAAGTCCTTGCAAAAAAATGCTATAAAAATTTTTTTCATATTTTTGATAATTTTTTGAAAAAATTCAGGCATTTTCCAAGAGAATGAGACCAACCTGACCTCTCTATGACAAAAATTAAGGCTGTTAGAGCAATTTAAAAAGTATATACTATACTGCAAAATGTGCTGGGAAAAAAATAACCCCCTGGGGATTAAGGGTTGGAAATTTCCAAATAGCCTGGGGGTAAAAGGGTTAAAACATTGACGATGATAAATTTGTCCATGTACTGGTTCACATCAACATCAATTGGAGATTCGAAGTTTGATGTCTTTCCGACATCAAAGCTAAAAATTTAATTGAATTATCATTAATCCCGGATAATTCGACAACATTGCTGTGTTATTCTTTACAGTACTCTTAAATTGCTAGCCTGAAAGGCTTGATACTAAGTAAGTTAGATCTTAGTTGATAAATTGCCGCTCTTTGAAAGACTAATAATTTCACACACTGAAAATACTGACATAATATTCATGAGGAATTGCTTCCAAGATTACATATATTGTACATTTAATTGTTGGTTTGCATTCTCTGCAGCGTTCTGGAACTGAGTGCTTTACTGTACATTTTAAATCAAATCTCCATACGTCTAATGAAGTGGTTTAGTTCAAACAAATGTTTAAATGACTTTAATGTTGCCATAATTCTTTTTAAACGTACAGTAAGCCACACCAAAATGCATAAAGAGTCAAAAGGTTGGCAAATAGATCAAAATCCAAAATATGCAGTTGGGTTATTGTGAAGAGACTTGAAAACAGATTAACCCTTTTCATCCATTCATGTAGCAATATAAATAATGTATGCATCTTTCCCATATCATTTTCAGTTTCTCTCTATCTTCATTCCCTTGTCAGTTACGCTACGGGACGTCGACGCGAGTCGGTTGACGCCGGACGTCATTGCTCGCCGCAAAAAAAGTTTGCGAGTCATATCCAGGATAAGAAGAAGCTATAGCTCTGAAAGATCCATGTAGTTTGTTGTGTTAAGGGGCTGAAAAGACTGAGATTATTCATCATCAAGTACGGGGTGTTCGATGTCGAATGGCCGTGGCCCTCTGCACAAAACTTCTCCATTCATTCCGGTCTTGAGCCTTCCTTTCCAACTCCACCATCTTTAGCCCGCACATCTCCATGATATTGTCACTCAATCTAGTTTTAGGCCTTCCTCTCGTTCTTGTACCATAGACTGATCCAATTAGTAGTGTTCTTTCCAGAGTATTGTATTTCTGAACCTGAGATTATTAGGTGTATAAAAAGGGAAAAAAGTAGTCTGTTGGTGAAGTGATAGACAGTGATGTTAGCTGGATTTCTACCAGTGCAAAGGCAAAGAGAATGATAAAACAAGAACCTAGATATGTAAATTCAGGATAAGAGTCCAGGAAGCAGCAAATTGAGAGAATTCATTTAACCTCAAAGTAAAAACACAAATATTAGATAAAGATGACGATGACAATGCTTATTCCTCGTAATTTAAAAAGTCTTTGATATTAACATAAAATAAATTCAACTAGAAGCAGATCAAAGCATGAAAAGGAAAAAAAAATACATTGGATAAAAAGAATAGAGTTAAGGAATATTCTCCTTATAATGTACCATATTTAAATTAAAACTGTCATCAATCTAACCAGTGAGAATATAGACAAGGTCACCCTACGGCAAATGTTTTTAAGAGAAACCCTTTAAAACCGAAATAGCATTACTGACGTCCTTACCTCAAAATAAGTGTGTCTCTCTTTGGGTTATGCAGCACCCACGTACAAGACACTTGAGTAGGGGGCCCGTGGGGAAGCAGCGGCGAGGTGATAGCGCCCCCGGTGGCGTTGAAATGGGCTGGGCCGCCAGTGCATGCTCTCTTGTTTACTAAAACACCATGAATGTCTCCTTCTATTACCACACCCCATAAAACCACTGGAAAGGAGTATGAATCTATTTACAATGTATATATTTGACTGTAATTTTAATAATAAATTCTAAAATGTTATTTTCCTTAGTAAAATAAATTTTTTAATATACTTACCCGATGATCATGTAGCTGTCAACTCTGTTGCCCGACAGAAATCTAAGGTCGGGATACGCCAGCGATCGCTATACAGGTGGGGGTGTACACAACAGCGCCATCTGTCGAGTAGGTACTCAGGTACTTCTTGTCAACAAGAACTCAATTTTCTCCTCGGTCCACCGGTTCTCTATGGGGAGGAAGGGAGGGTCCTTAAATTCATGATCATCGGGTAAGTATATTCAAAAATTTATTTTACTAAGGAAAATAACATTTTTCAATATTAATCTTACCCGATGATCATGTAGCTGATTCACACCCAGGGGGGAGGGTGGAGACCAGCATACATGTTAACATAGAAGCTAAGTATCCCGTATTTCATTTTAGCAGTTTTTCAAAATAACAAACATAAAATAAATAAGTACCTGGTAAGGAAGTCGACTTGAACCATTACTCTGCCTTTTTAAGTACGTCTTCCTTACTGAGCCTAGCGATCCTCTTAGGATGCTGAGCGACTCCTAGGTGCTGAAGTATGAAGGGCTGCAACCCATACTAAAGGACCTCATCACAACCTCTAATCTAGGCGCTTCTCAAGAAAGAATTTGACCACCCGCCAAATCAACCAGGATGCGGAAGGCTTCTTAGCCTTCCGTACAACCCAAAAACAACAATAAAAAGCATTTCAAGAGAAAGATTAAAAAAGGTTATGGGATTATGGGAATGTAGTGGTTGAGCCCTCACCTACTACTGCACTCGCTGCTACGAATGGTCCCAGGGTGTAGCAGTTCTCGTAAAGAGACTGGACATCTTTGAGGTAAAATGATGCGAACACTGACTTGCTTCTCCAATAGGTTGCATCCATAACACTCTGCAAAGAACGGTTCTGTTTGAAGGCCACTGAAGTAGCGACAGCCCTAACTTCATGTGTCCTTACCTTCAGCAAAGCAAGGTCTTCTTCCTTCAGATGAGAATGGGCCTCTCTTATCAAAAGCCTGATGTAATAAGAAACTGCGTTCTTAGACATCGGTAAAGCAGGTTTCTTGATAGAACACCATAAAGCTTCTGATTGTCCTCGTAAAGGCTTTGTACGTCTTAAATAGTACTTAAGAGCTCTTACTGGGCAAAGTACTCTCTCTAGTTCGTTCCCCACCAAGTTGGACAGGCTTGGGATCTCGAACGACTTGGGCCAAGGACGAGAAGGAAGCTCGTTTTTAGCTAAAAAACCAAGCTGCAAGGAACATGTAGCCGTTTCAGATGTAAAACCTATGTTCCTGCTGAAGGCGTGAATCTCACTGACTCTTTTAGCTGTGGCTAAGCAAACGAGGAAAAGAGTCTTTAATGTGAGATCCTTAAAAGAGGCTGATTGAAGCAGTTCGAACCTTGATGACATCAGGAACCTTAAAACCACGTCTAGGTTCCAGCCCGGTGTGGTCAACCGACGTTCCTTTGAGGTCTCAAAAGACCTAAGGAGGTCCTGTAGATCTTTGTTGGTGGAAAGATCTAAGCCTCTGTGGCGGAAGACCGCTGCCAACATGCTCCTGTAACCTTTGATCGTAGGAGCTGATAGGGATCTTACATTCCTTAGATGTAAAAGGAAGTCAGCTATCTGCGTTACAGAGGTACTGGTTGAGGAAACTGCATTCGCCTTGCACCAGCTTCGGAAGACTTCCCATTTTGACTGATAGACTCTGAGAGTGGATGTCCTCCTAGCTCTGGCAATCGCTCTGGCTGCCTCCTTCGAAAAGCCTCTAGCTCTTGAGAGTCTTTCGATAGTCTGAAGGCAGTCAGACGAAGAGCGTGGAGGCTTGGGTGTACAGTACCTTCTTTACGTGAGGCTGACGCAGAAGGTCCACTCTTAGAGGAAGAGTCCTGGGAACGTCCACTAGCCATTGCAGTACCTCGGTGAACCATTCTCTCGCGGGCCAGAGGGGAGCAACCAACGTCAACCGTGTCCCTTTGTGAGAGGCGAACTTCTGGAGTACCCTGTTGACGATCTTGAAAGGAGGGAATGCATACAGGTCTAGATGGGACCAATCCAGAAGAAAGGCATCCACGTGAACTGCTGCTGGGTCTGGAATCGGAGAACAATACATCGGGAGCCTCTTGGTCATCGAAGTAGCGAATAGATCTATGGTGGGCTGACCCCACAGGGCCCATAGTCTGCTGCAAACATTCTTGTGAAGGGTCCACTCTGTGGGGATGACTTGACCCTTCCGGCTGAGGCGATCTGCCATGACATTCATGTCGCCCTGAATGAACCTCGTTACCAGCGAAATCTTTCGATCTTTTGACCAAATGAGGAGGTCCCTTGCGATCTCGAACAACTTCCTCGAATGAGTCCCTCCTTGCTTGGAGATGTACGCCAAGGCTGTGGTGTTGTCGGAGTTCACCTCCACCACCTTGCTTAGATGGAGGGACTTGAAGTTTATCAAGGCCAGATGAACTGCCAAAAGCTCCTTGCAGTTGATGTGAAGTGTTCTCTGCTCCTGATTCCACGTGCCCGAGCATTCCTGTCCGTCCAGTGTCGCACCCCAGCCCGTGTCCGATGCGTCCGAGAAGAGACGGTGGTCGGGGGTCTGAACAGCCAATGGTAGACCTTCCTTGAGAAGAATGCTGTTCTTCCACCACGTCAGTGTAGACCTCATCTCTTCGGAAATAGGCACTGAGACCGCCTCTAGCGTCATGTCCTTTCTCCAGTGAGCAGCTAGATGAAACTGAAGGGGGCGGAGGTGGAGTCTCCCTAACTCGATGAACTGGGCCAGCGATGAAAGTGTCCCTGTTAGGCTCATCCACTGCCTGACGGAACATCGGTTCCTTCTCAGCATGCTCTGGATGCATTCTAGGGCTTGACTGATCCTTGGGGCCGACGGAAAAGCCCGAAAAGCTCGACTCTGAATCTCCATACCTAGATAGACAATGGTTTGGGATGGGACGAGTTGGGACTTCTCTATATTGACCAGGAGGCCCAATTCCTTGGTCAGATCCATAGTCCATCTGAGATTCTCCAGACAGCGACGACTTGACGGAGCTCTTAAAAGCCAGTCGTCCAAATAGAGGGAGGCTCTGATGTCTGCCAAGTGAAGGAATTTGGCAATATTCCTCATCAGTTTGGTAAACACAAGAGGTGCCGTGCTTAGGCCAAAGCACAGGGCTTGGAACTGGTACACTACCTTTCCAAAGACGAACCTTAGGAAAGGTTGGGAGTCTGGATGGACGGGGACATGAAAGTACGCGTCTTTCAGGTCTAACGAGACCATCCAGTCTTCCTTTCTGACCGCAGGAACTCCCAAGCCGGGTTCCTCTCCCGTGGCATACCAGACGCTAGATTTGGAAGCAAGCTTGGTAGGCGGAAAGATGAAAGAAGTCTTTCCCAGCTGCTTCTTGGACTGCAACCACTCTCCCATAACCCTCAAAGCTCTCTTGGATGAGCGTGCGAGAACAAGTTTGGTGAAGGCAGGAGCTGCTGACTGCATGCCCAGAGCAAACTCGGAGGGAGGAGAGCGAGGGGTTGCAGACACAAACTGTTCCGGATACAAGTCCCTGAACAAGGCAAGGACCTTCCGAAAGTCCAAGGAGGGAGGCGTAGACTTGGGTTCTTCTAAGTCAGAGTGCGGATCGTCCAAATGCGCAGCTTCGTCATCGTATACTCCATCATCCGAAAGCTGAGGAGGAAGTGGCAAAGGTGGAGCTGAAAGCTGAACGGCTGAATCCGGCAGCACGGGTGCATGCGTAGCTGCTGCGGATCCAACATCATGCCGCTGCTGGTCAGTGTGCGAGCTGGCAACAACAAAGGCAGAGTGCTGGTGCGTGGGAGGGACTGCCGTGGGTTGCGGAGCATGCCGCATGGGTTGCGGAGTATGCCGCATGGGATGCGGAGCATGCCGCATGGGTTGCGGAGTATGCCGCATGGGATGCGGAGCATGCCGCATGGGTTGCGGAGCCTGCCGCATTGCGTCAAAACACGGCAGCTCGACAGCACCTTCCCACTGCTGATGCGGAAGCTCACGCATGTCAACGGAGGGTGCAGCAAGAACATGCGTCTGGCAGGGTGGACTGCGCATCGGTGGAGGAGCTCTCACAGGTGGAGTGTGGGAGCAGGCAGCCGCAGTATCTGCTGAGCGCACAACCGTGGCAGGTTGTAGGTTAACTGGTGCATTGTCAACCTTCTCAGCACGATACTCCTGCATAAAGGAAGCAAGCTGAGACTGCATAGCCTGCAGCATGGACCACTTAGGATCTACCGTGGTTGGTGTGGCAACAGACGGAGTAGTTGCCTGCTGCGGAACCACTCTACCTCTCTTGGGAGGTGTGCAGCCTTCGGAAGACTGCGGCGAGTCCGAACTGACCCAGTGGCTACACCTGGGCCGTTGGACTCGCTCGGAAGGGACCTTACGCTTGAGAAGTCGTGAGACCTTGGTCCAACGTTTCTTCCTCGAAACTTCTTCCACAGACGAGGAATGATAGGGCTCATTCGTCTGTTTGTGGATGGGACGATCTCTGACAGATACGTCCGCAACCACTGAGGGTACATCCGTACGCTGATCGAGGCCTGCCGAACCCTTTGGTGCTTCGACATTGCTTCTCCCCTGGGCTTGGGAGCTTGCAAGAGGTCCCGGACTGGGAGAACGACTGGCACGAACAGATGTTCCCTCATGCGCAACACTGACACTGACACTTTTCACTTCACTTGCACGCACAACACTTCCCACTGCACTTTGCGCTTTCAACTCTTTGACATCTGCCAAGAGTTGATTACGGTCATTAGCTAATGACTCCACTCTGTCACCAAGAGCCTGAATGGCACGCATCATGTCCGCCATGGAGGGTTGAGCACTAGTAGCAGGGTCGGGAGTCACCACTACAGGGGAAGGAATAGGTTGAGGGGCATGGGGAGAGGAAAAATCAAAAGAGCGAGAAGAACTCCTCCTGATCCTATCCTTCTCTAGCCTACGTGCATTTTTAAGGAATTCGTTAAAATCGAATTCCGAAAGCCCAGCGCATTCCTCACATCGATCTTCCAATTGACAGGATTTACCCCTACAATTGGAACAAACGGTGTGAGGATCAATTGAGGCCTTCGGAAGACGCCTAGAACAAGCCCTAACGCTACACTGCCTGTACTTAGGGACTTGAGACTGGTCAGACATCTTGAATTGTAGAAATAGTCAAGGGGGAATTCCAAAATCTGGCAAAGTTCATAAACAACTAATCCAAAATTAATCAAAAAGCTAGATAAGCTAATGATAAATGTTCCTGAATAGCGAAGGCCAAAATCTAGAGCGAATACATCACCAAAATCGTGAAAAACAACTCCAGAAACAACAGCGTATCCAAGTAGGTCTTGCCGGTGGCACGACAGAGGAAAAATTGAGTTCTTGTTGACAAGAAGTACCTGAGTACCTACTCGACAGATGGCGCTGTTGTGTACACCCCCGCCTGTATAGCGATCGCTGGCGTATCCCGACCTTAGATTTCTGTCGGGCAACAGAGTTGACAGCTACATGATCATCGGGTAAGATTAATATTGAAAAATATATCATAAAATTATGTTTATTTAAACTGTCTACAAGACAAGATCACCAACATTATTTCAAAAACACATCCGTAACATTTAAACTATAATATGAAAGAGAATTTTCATCATAAATGCTTCTGATATAGGAGCAATTCTTATTTCTAGAGCAACCAATTGACAACATAAATGAGACTTCTATAAGAAGAAAAACGTAGTTATTTAATTCACCTTCTAGAGGGAAAGTTATGATTAGAAATACACTCATGTATTGTCATCCATAAATTCCTTACAAGCCTATAAACATCACAACATCCTAAAAAACATAACAAATATCTCAATCTACAGTTGTAATTTCTCCGAAAAATGCAAAATTGTGAGTTTAAAACAAGCGAGTAGTTTCTTCAAAAGATACTTGCTATCTTACCTGTTTTTAGAAAGAAGTCAAAATGAAACCGGACATTCATGGTAACTGCTATAACACATTAATAAGCAGCAGTCCTGAAGCTCTCTCTCCCATTCTGCTCAAATATCCTGAGAAGAGATCACACTGTATTAGTGTATTACACATGAAAATACAGGGATTCTTAAGATAATTTTATATATATTCCCCTTTTACACATATACAGTACACTGTAGTTTACTTTCACTTTGGCTTGAGAAAATTGAACTTACAGTGCTGACATTGGAAAATTATTTCTTTAAATTTTTACCCTATTGTCATATATCTATGCCAATAAGTTGGGAAGTGAATATTAAAAATAACCACATAAACAAGGTTGTAGCCACC
Source organism: Palaemon carinicauda (assembly GCF_036898095.1). Lineage (NCBI taxonomy): Eukaryota > Metazoa > Arthropoda > Malacostraca > Decapoda > Palaemonidae > Palaemon > Palaemon carinicauda. The sequence goes on from NC_090727.1 coordinate 154,001,908, forward strand.
CTGCATACCCACTTATAAAGATATACAATGGTGCAGCATATCTATCAAAAACTTATATCTGTTGAGAGAGGTGAATGAACACGTTCTAGAAGCAATCCGTACATACAGGCGAGCATCTAAACCATAAAAATTTAGTTCCAAAAGAAAAATTTTTATGAAAACTTACACAAACAAGCTAATAAAGAAAGGAGCCTTTGTATATCAGCTGCAAGTTCCTCATGGGTTCATCAAAAATGGACATCAACTCGCCTAAACTTTCCCCCCTAACCTAACCTAACCTACAAGCTGTGTCCTTACCTACTTACCTAACAGGGGGGGAGGGGCTACAGCCCCCTGCGACCCCCCCTTCCACTGCCGTATTTCAAGTTGGGCATAATAATACATACAGGTGGCCTCTATAAAACATATACCCCCCAAAAAATAATTTAAAGGTAACATGCGTCTTACATAAGACAAGATCATTACAAGTGGGGAAAAGTTAATAAATTAAAGAAACTGAATGCAGAGATTTTACCTAAATTTTACCTCAACCTCAGAGAGGTACAAAAAGAAATCTGAGTGAACAAATATGAACATGGAAATTTCACAAAGCCATCCAACAACAAAGAGTAAATATCACTGTTGTTAATAGATTAGCCCATTACTTTATAAAGAAAAAGACTAAAAAAAATAATGTTTAAACAATAACTGGTACTATCAATAGCTATTGGTTATAAGGTAATTTGCTATAGTAGGAATCTCCAGATGCACACTAGTTTACCATAAAAAAGTTAGTTAAATACACCCGAAGTGTATTTCATACCGCCGAGTAGGAAGACTATAAGCTTCATGTTCTTTTCAAGTATAAGACGTTATAATTTTACCAATGCACCGTACAGCGATACTACGATGTTTCATTAACAAAATCACAGCATAAATAGCACAAATTCAATAAGTATACTAAGGTCGGTTATACCCTAGTGAATAAGGAAAAGGTTAGGTTAGGATGTAATGTGTTTTGATAAGTACTACAAAAGTGACAAAGGCCTGGCGAGGATTTTCTAAAGATTTACCACATAATTCCCACTGAAAACATAATAAAGAACGGTTTATCGAAATAATTATCCAACATACATTGTCAAACAAAAAACACCAAGCAACTTAATATAGGTTAAACCACTTAAAGATAAAGGTAATACACTCTAATTTCAATCCAGTTCCTCTTGAGATAAGAAAATATCTCTGTTTGTTTATATAACAGCAATTTAAATATAAAAACATAAATACTCTTTGACAGACCGTAAGAAAAGGGGCAGTAAATGGAGTAAATTATTCGAGGTCAAAGAACAATTCGATGAAGGCCGAAGTTTTCTAGCAAATAATATATAATGTAAGTTTTCTCTTGAATTCAAACATATCAATAGCTTATTTTGTATCTGTATTCTTCAGAAATACATAAGACAGCGAACTAAGATAGGTATAAAAGTAGGAAATGTGTTATCATAATTTACCTAAGTCACTCCCACCGCCTATACTGCGCAATGTAAACAAACATCAGATTAGGGAAAGTCTGCTACAGCGTAGAATTAGAATTGGATGAATTGGAAAGTTTTAATATTAATTTATTTCCAATTATTTCAACAGTATTAATTACTTTAAATATTCATGTAGAATTTTTATGAAATAAAACGTACTAAGATTTGAATATTCAATTAAATACGTATGCAAAACATATTGGGAATTCTCAAACCCTCAGGTAGAAACTTGTAACATATGTTTTCCTTTGAAATGTCAAATGATTTCAGAAAAGTATGTCATTCATGGAATAGCATATGAACTTTCAGTTTCCTTATACAATTGACATACTTCTTTCCCTCTTGTGACAAATATATCAACAGAATAAATAAATTTAATGATATATGGAGAGGTTTTAGAATTTTAGTATGTGTAACCCCGAGAGTTACATGACAATTAGCTTACACTTGACTAAAGAGATACTATTCTGATACACAATGTAGTGTACTGTATAAGTGTTAAAAAGTTAACTATTAATCAAGGACATTCATATATATATATATATATATATATATATATATATATATATATATATATATATATATATATATATATATATATATATATATATATATATATATATATATATATATATATATTGTACACACACACACACACACACACACACACACACACACATATATATATATATATATATATATATATATATATATATATATATATATATATATATATATATATATATATATATATATATGTGTGTGTGTGTGTGTGTGTGTATTTATATATATATATATATATATATATATATATATATATATATATATATATATATATATATATATATATATATAGTATATATATATATATATATATATATATATATATATATATATATATATATATATATATATATATATATATATATGTATATATTGTGGAGAATTTTTTAATGGTTACGTTCTGAGTGGGAACTTAGTCCGGGAAAGTCTCCTTATAACAGTTACACAAAGTTCAACAGGGGAGGATAGGAGCACTTACTCTCGGGGCACAAACACCCTGCTAATACTTTACTGTCACAATTCACTAACCATCACTCACATACAAAAAGGAGGCAATTTTACTGTCCAGAGGCCGGAGAACTCCACACAATTTGAAATAATTTATGGCCTACTCTAGCTTTGTCAGGTCTATAGTCATTTCATTCTCAGGCTCTGTTCCGGCTCCGTCCCAGCTACCCCAATGAAATGCTGGACAGTTATTTTACGTTAATGTAAGGTAGACAAAATCCAAAATGGGAGCAGTGATGTAAAGTAGTTTAAAAGTTTAAAGATAAGGATCTTTACCTTCGAAGCAAATATATTAATGCAAAGTTCCTCGCTGTTACCACCTATAGACTTACTTAGGTTTTCTCTTTAAATACTGGGTACTTTGTCCCGTGATTAACTATTCATTTCACACATTAAAATAAATGAGGGAGCAAAAATACTAAAGAGGTTTAATTAACCTAATATTGATTTATTCACAATTTACATTAAAACAAAACGGACATCTTAACAAAGACAAAAATGGAATTAAAAGAGATGCAATTCAAATAATGAAAATGATGGGTTAGACACGTGGTCTGCAACAATCAAAATCAAAATAGGGTCTGGCACGTGGCCCACGTGACCCAGAGACTATGTTAGTCTCAAAAGGCAAAAAATTGTATCGAAAAAATATATATACACACAATCCCACCGCACACAGTCCGAATAGTGTAATTAGCCAGGTACCCTATAAAGTTGAAATTAGTCTAAGCTAATAAAAAATGGGGGAAAACTAAATGGCCATTGATGTAGTACCTGCACTCCTTTGAAGTTTAGTCCTATGCCCGAGATAGCTGTTGACCTGGTTGTTGCACTAATTGGCACGCTGCACTCTTGCCTGGCTCACCCCAAGAATTCTCACTGTGGCTGCAACTAGGTACACCAGGGACCTCTTCTCAATCTCTCCGACCGGCAGCAACAGGACTCGTTGGTGAGACACGTTTTGGAAGAGAGAGTGGGGTGAGCCAGAATTGGCCGGGTTCAATGACCAGGCAGGTCAGCAGGCCAGGGCAGCTCCTCGTAGAATGTGGTCGACACTACGGTCGAAGAGATCACCTGGCTTCACCTTGCCAAACAAGTGACGGTCATGATGCGCATGGTAATCCATTTGGGTTGCCATATCGGGACTTAAGGACAGGGCAATATATTGTTGAAAGGAGTGCAGAGGAGGCAGGATTTTGTACTAAATACTCAGATAAATCTTGCTGCTCTGAGGGAAGTTATATATACAATAATCCTACCTATTCTGGCTTGCTAAAAATTAATATTTAAAATGATTAATTAGCAATGGACTGGTACGATGGGCATACATCTTAAAATTAACAAACCTTAATTGGTATTGAGAAATATAAGATGCATTAATTCAGCAGTATTGAAATTGATATAAAAATTGCAGTTTTGGGAATTTAATCTCGACCCATGTAGTTTAAGGAAAGAACCAACATACGCCGTGGTTACACTAAGGCCCTCTATCGTGCGTATCTACGCTGTGACGTCACGAGCATGGCGTGCGCCACTGTCAACAAGTTTAGATTAGTTCTCCCTATGTTTCGTTAAAGAAAACTAGATGTAGGAGAGAATTTTTAAGGGGTAGCTATAGTATTAGTAGAAGAGAGCTAAAAATACGATTGAAAGAAGAAGAGTGAAGAAAATTCTTCACACCCTGGGGATAAAGGGGAGAAAAAAGGGAGAGGGGTTAGTTCCGGCAAATGTGATTCAACTACTTGTTAGTATGAGCGAGATAAGGCTACTGGCTGAATGATGAGTGAAGTTGTTCTTCACATCATCGTCCGTTTAAAGTTAACAAAACGCCTTTAACGTTAATTGAAATCAATTGAATCAAAAGTTATGCTTTCACGGAAGCGTTAATATAAGTAAATGATCAGTGTTAACTTGAAACGTACGATGCAATAGTAATTAAAGGATTAAAAACACTCAATTCTTCCCACCCTAGGGGTACGGATAGAGCAAACAAAACGAAAGCCAATAACGGTCGATTTCAGCAACAAGTAAGGCCAAATGACAAATTAAAAATTATGGGGGTGAATCCCAATCCCGGTCTGACACCCAACGTTTTACATTAAATGATTTTACAAAGAAAATTACTGGCGTATTGAAAACTTTGTATTCATCGCCTGACAAAAGGAGAAAAGTTACTTCCTTCTCGGCGTTTAAAGGTAAAAGGTTATTTGGCACTAGCATGAATGATAAACTGGGACAAACTAGGTCTATGGGGACATCGTATTTCTGACAGCTATGGTCCTGGATGTCATCTTCAAGGGAAATGTTTGCAAGGTGAACATTAAAAACAAAGCTTAATTTCAGCACGAGCTGAAGGATGTCAGGGGGATTATAGCAACATGACAAGTTGTCAAGGCAAAAATTAAATTTACGCTTTGAGGTTAAAGCAAGGGATTGACCTGGAAAATGCTGCTGTACGACTTGGCAAAAATAATAAAGGTTTAATGTGACGTCATATAGGACTGAATAAAAATAATGAATGGTGTTCATGGTACCGTTATCCTTAAGCAAATTGATTTGTAAACAGGCTCTAAGCTCCGGTACTAGGTCTACATGTGTGACCTTCGCTAAATCCGCCGTCAGTGCACAAGGTTCCTTTCTGACTGCTAAGGTCCTAAGGTTGCGTTCACGCGGCTCGTTCTGAGAGCGGGTTTCAGATTTTGACGTGGATGTATTAGCGTCAACACGGATTGGAGCGGAAGTTACGGGCTTAAGAATAGGACAGTCAGGCAAAGCGAGCACTGGTCCATGGGATGGTACGGTTTTAGTTATTGAATTTACCGGTACAGGCCTCTGCTGGCCATCACGCACACGGTTAAGTTGAGTGGTATTTGCGCTACCACTTGGGGGGTCCATGACAAGACTGTGATTGGTATTTCCTCCGGGACGGACTGTCACCGGCGGCAAAGACAAAGGGGGTTGAGGGCGATGGAACGCTGGTGGCTTAAGGTTTGGAGATGAAGGCAGAGCAGGTGGGGCTGACACAAAATTACTAATTGTATGCCGTGTTGGCAACATAGTATTGAAATGTGACGATTTTACTGGTTGGGGAACTGAGACAAAATTATGAACATTGGGCTTGACTGCCATAACATTAAAAGGATCAACTAGGGGATCATTAATGACATTTTCAACGGGACGTGTCACTGAAGGTGTCGTCTTCGTTGAAGAACAAGACTGATTAGGTTTAATTATTAAATTGGGATGAGCCATGAGGCTATTAAAAGCAATCTCAATTTTACTCGACCAGGCAGCAAGCACTGGATAATTTAATTTGACAATAGGATGGCCGTAATGACGTCTCCAAAAATTCTTGTAATTAAAAAGTTCATCTCTTACTTTACTAATTTCACTTTTAAAATGACCCACGGCTTCAGGACCCATGTTGGGAAAATCTACAGAAGCCAGACCATGAAGTGCGAGGTCTGCGTCCTCACAAACAAAGGTGAATGTTAATTCCTGTTCCTTAAGCCTAGCGTTAATCTCCTCGGGGCTAAGCGTTTCCGCCTTAGGCGGTGAAGGGACGTTTACGTTAAACATGAAGTCCGCCATCTTGGATTGACCACGTTTGATGAACGGATTCGTGAAACAAAACAAGGGATAACTCTGAATTTTAAAAGGAACGTGAAAATGAAACGTTACAAATTTGCACGTGTGATAAATGAATATTTAAATTTACTCATGATGGGGGAACAAGTTAAATGGACAAAAACTCATATAAATCATGAAATTACTTTAAAATTCAAAGTGACCGGGTCCAACAAAGCAGACGATGCCCAGGTCACGTGACGTTAAACACTTTACTAAAATGAATTATATACGCACGTGGCGATACTGACTAATTAATTTACTTGAAAGTAGAACATATTAGAAAGCACATGGGCTTATGAATGCAAAGATTCAAGTTAAAAGTTAAAATAACAGGTCGAGGCTGACACTGTTGTGACGATTTCACAATTACGGGCGCACTAAGGCGACCACTGAACTAATCAAAATGTAGATTGGCGCACAAGGCAGCGACTTTAAAGAGCACTCTCGTGGAGGCTAAACAAATATAAAATTTCCCTCACGCGGAGGTAAAACAAAAATATCCTCGCTAAAGGACAAAAACAATATTTCCTCGCTAAAGGAAATTAAATGAACTACACGCAGTAATTTACTTACGGTAGCAAACAATTACGCACACCCTTAGTTTGGGTTGTAAACAAGATCCGCCATCTCGGAACAAACACGTGGAATGAAACGGACTTGGTGTTATTAAGTTTCTACGTTACTCGTAAGAAGACTTAAAATTATGTTGCGCCAATTCGCTCTTTAGGACAAGGACATGTGCTAGGTATACAGGAAACGTTAGTTATAAAAGTTAATGTTGGTTAGGGAAGGTAAACGACACAAAGGAAGGTAGACCAAGGTACAAAATGTTACAAATTAGATGCTTAGCTAGCAAAATTAGTTGACAGGACGAGTACACCGGCGCTCTAGCTGAGCAGTAAACACGGGCGTCTGAACAACAAAAAACCTTAGTTCAAGTAGCTTAGAACTTTCTGGTATAACTGGATTCCGCCACACGTGGGTGAACGGATCCGAGATAAAGTGAAGTTCCTACGACAAATTCTAGTCTTTCTGTAGAGAACATTCAAGCAACAAATTAACCTGGTTACGTAGCTCTTTCCTTAAACACGTGGTCGATACAAAAAGATCATGTTGATTACAAATTTCTCTTCCCAATTAAAGTCTGGGCTTTACACATTCGACAAACTGGCTGTGTGCGCGTGGGTAAGTGATATAGCGAGTCACTATATGCTTAATCAAGCTGATTAATTACGTTAATGCTTCACAAGTCAAAGGTAATAGATCCGGTTCGAAGGACCACTCGTGTGGAGAATTTTTTAATGGTTACGTTCTGAGTGGGAACTTAGTCCGGGAAAGTCTCCTTATAACAGTTACACAAAGTTCAACAGGGGAGGATAGGAGCACTTACTCTCGGGGCACAAACACCCTGCTAATACTTTACTGTCACAATTCACTAACCATCACTCACATACAAAAAGGAGGCAATTTTACTGTCCAGAGGCCGGAGAACTCCACACAATTTGAAATAATTTATGGCCTACTCTAGCTTTGTCAGGTCTATAGTCATTTCATTCTCAGGCTCTGTTCCGGCTCCGTCCCAGCTACCCCAATGAAATGCTGGACAGTTATTTTACGTTAATGTAAGGTAGACAAAATCCAAAATGGGAGCAGTGATGTAAAGTAGTTTAAAAGTTTAAAGATAAGGATCTTTACCTTCGAAGCAAATATATTAATGCAAAGTTCCTCGCTGTTACCACCTATAGACTTACTTAGGTTTTCTCTTTAAATACTGGGTACTTTGTCCCGTGATTAACTATTCATTTCACACATTAAAATAAATGAGGGAGCAAAAATACTAAAGAGGTTTAATTAACCTAATATTGATTTATTCACAATTTACATTAAAACAAAACGGACATCTTAACAAAGACAAAAATGGAATTAAAAGAGATGCAATTCAAATAATGAAAATGATGGGTTAGACACGTGGTCTGCAACAATCAAAATCAAAATAGGGTCTGGCACGTGGCCCACGTGACCCAGAGACTATGTTAGTCTCAAAAGGCAAAAAATTGTATCGAAAAAATATATATACACACAATCCCACCGCACACAGTCCGAATAGTGTAATTAGCCAGGTACCCTATAAAGTTGAAATTAGTCTAAGCTAATAAAAAATGGGGGAAAACTAAATGGCCATTGATGTAGTACCTGCACTCCTTTGAAGTTTAGTCCTATGCCCGAGATAGCTGTTGACCTGGTTGTTGCACTAATTGGCACGCTGCACTCTTGCCTGGCTCACCCCAAGAATTCTCACTGTGGCTGCAACTAGGTACACCAGGGACCTCTTCTCAATCTCTCCGACCGGCAGCAACAGGACTCGTTGGTGAGACACGTTTTGGAAGAGAGAGTGGGGTGAGCCAGAATTGGCCGGGTTCAATGACCAGGCAGGTCAGCAGGCCAGGGCAGCTCCTCGTAGAATGTGGTCGACACTACGGTCGAAGAGATCACCTGGCTTCACCTTGCCAAACAAGTGACGGTCATGATGCGCATGGTAATCCATTTGGGTTGCCATATCGGGACTTAAGGACAGGGCAATATATTGTTGAAAGGAGTGCAGAGGAGGCAGGATTTTGTACTAAATACTCAGATAAATCTTGCTGCTCTGAGGGAAGTTATATATACAATAATCCTACCTATTCTGGCTTGCTAAAAATTAATATTTAAAATGATTAATTAGCAATGGACTGGTACGATGGGCATACATCTTAAAATTAACAAACCTTAATTGGTATTGAGAAATATAAGATGCATTAATTCAGCAGTATTGAAATTGATATAAAAATTGCAGTTTTGGGAATTTAATCTCGACCCATGTAGTTTAAGGAAAGAACCAACATACGCCGTGGTTACACTAAGGCCCTCTATCGTGCGTATCTACGCTGTGACGTCACGAGCATGGCGTGCGCCACTGTCAACAAGTTTAGATTAGTTCTCCCTATGTTTCGTTAAAGAAAACTAGATGTAGGAGAGAATTTTTAAGGGGTAGCTATAGTATTAGTAGAAGAGAGCTAAAAATACGATTGAAAGAAGAAGAGTGAAGAAAATTCTTCACATATATATATGTATATATATATATATATATATATATATATATATATATATATATATATATATATATATATATATATATATATATATATATATACAGTATATATATATATATATATATATATATATATATATATATATATATATATATATGTGTGTGTGTGTGTGTGTGTGTGTGTGTGTGTGTGTGTGTGTGTTTATGTGAGCTATATAATCATATAATGTATATATAACCTACAAATATATTAGTATGTATGCAAACATATGGATATGTATGTGTATGCATGTGTGCATGCATATATGGTAAAGGTCAAAACATAGATGTATATATACATATATATCATCACCCCCTTATTAGTCCACTGCAGAACAAAGCCCTCAGTTAGGTAGTAGATTGGCCAGAGTACCAGCCACCCATTGAGATACTACTGCTAGAGAGTTATGGGGTCCTAAGACTGGCCAAATAGTACTACATAGGGTACATCTCAATGGTTACGGTTCATTTTCCCTTTGCCTACACAAACACCGAATAGTGTGGCCTATCCTCCTCCCCTTTTTTTTACATATTCTCCTCTTTTCTCATATACCTGACAACACTAAGATCACCAAACAACTTTTTTTCTCTTAAGGGGTTATAACTACTGTACTGTAATTGTTCAGTGGTCACTTTCTTCTTGGTAAGGGTAGAAGAGACCCTTTAGCTACGGTAAGCAGCTCTTCTAGGAGAAGGACACTCCAAAATCAAACCATTGTTCTCTAGTCTTGGGTAGTGCCATAGCCTCTGTACCATGGTCTTCCACTGTCTTGGGTTAGAGTTCTCTTGCTTGAGGGTACACTCAGGACACTATTTTATCTTATTTCTCTTCCTTTTTTTTGAAGATTTGTAGTTTATAGTTTATCTTAATGCTGTTACTGTTCTTAAAACATTTTATTTTCCTAATTTCCTTTCCTCACTGGGCTATTTTCCCCGTTGCAGCCCCTGGACTTATAATGTTCTGCTTTTCCAACTCGAGTTGTAGCTTAGCAAGTAATAATAATAATAATAATAACAATAATAATAATAATAATAATAATAATAATAATAATAATAATAATAATAATAATAATAATCTTCAACTTTTGTCCATTTATGGTATTTCTATGCCACACACACATACACCAACGGAGATCTATAAAAATGAAAAATTATTATCAAAAGTTCTCTATACTTAATAATGATAAACGTATCATATAAAATAAAAACGAAACAGTTAAAATAAATAACACACAAATACTATGAAGAATTACGGACAAAAGGTTGAGGAGCCGGTACAGAGATTACGAGTTCTGGAAACTACTAATACCAACACACCATTTTCAAAATTAAAGATTTTAGTTACCCCAGTGACGGCATAATCTGACTATTTATCAGTCATTAATTCATCATGAATCGTTCAAATTCACCCATATTGACCGCTGAAGCATTAGCAAGTCGTTGTAAGTATAAGTATTAACAAATTTAAGTAATGTAGCCTCCTGGTAAAGGCTAAATTCCTGGTTCCTGGTTCATAACTGGTATCCTGGTCTAATGTAAGTTCATCTTTTCCTATAGGTTGCGTCACTTTTATGTTTTTATGGACATTTTTAATCCCATTATCCCAGGATTGGGTACCTATCTAGATCCTTAGGACCCCAGGGCTGCCGCTTGCATAAAAAATGGGAGTTCTCTTGCTTGAGGGTACACTCGGCCACGCTATTCTAATTTCTCTTCTTGTTATGTTAAGGTTTTGGAGCCTTTGTATATCAGCGGACTTTATTCTAATTTCTCTTTTTGTTATGTTAAGGTTTTGGAGCCTTTGTATATCAGCGGACAGTTCCTCCAACTCTCATTAAAAATGGACACAACTAACCTAAACTTCCCCTCCCCCTAACCTAAGCTACAAGCCGTGTCCTTACCTACTTACCTAACGGGGGTGGGGCTAATGCCCCGCCCCCTTCTGCGATCCCTATTACATTACCTTATTCTTATTCAGCTGTCATCATACATACAGGTGGCCCCTATCATACGTACACCCTAAATTTTTTTATGGTTTATTTAGTAAATATTTATTTTTAATGTTACTATTCTTAATATATTTTATTTTTCCTTTCCTCATTGGGCTATTTACCCTGTTGGGGCCCCTGGGCTTATAGTGTCCTGCTTTTCCAGCTAAGGTTGTTGCTTAGCAAGTAATAATAATAATAAAAGACAAATATGTAGGATAATGTATATACAGTATGTAGTCATTTGATGTAAATTACTTGTTATTTTAGTTCATTTATATCTAGTTTTTAGACGAAGATAGGAATAACTATATATATGTGTAAGAATACAATCAAAGTGTTAAAAAAAAAGAAATTTATTATACATAAGTACAAAATAATCTGTACTGTACAATTATACATTACCTATTATTATTTATTTTTTTATTTTTTGAGTGAAGAATTCCATTATTTTTAGAATTCTAATGTTAATTTCTATCTCATGGCAGTGAACAACAGTTTACCAGTATATACAAGTGCAGACGATGTAAGCAAACACCCAGATCTAAGTCATTTATTGGAAGATCTAACTCATCACGTAACTTCGACGTACGTGACGAAATCTACGTATGCCGAGCTCTCCCATGCTACGCAGGCTATGCAGCTGGCACGGTATGTATATTCATTTGTTTTTGCTTATGTCCCTGTTTGTTGCAGTCAATAATGCTATGGCTTAAGTTTTTTAATGATAAATCATTGTATATATATGAGTTACAAACCATATATATGAGACAAAGCAAATAGGATGGAAATTACCCATAAACAACCTGCTGTAATTGACTTTATCTCATTTGTAGTTGACATCTGTAATAATTCAAAGGCGGCATTTCTTACCTCCGCCAATGAAGTTGAAAGGAGGTTATGTTTTTGCCCCCGGTTTCTGTGTGTGTGTGTTTGTGAACAGCTTCATGGCTGCAATTTTAATCATAGAGTAATGAAACTTGCAGGGATTAACTATTATGTAAAAATCTGGAAATGATTAAATTTCTTAAGGTCAAGGTCAAAGGTCAAGGTCACGGTCAAGAAAAATGTCCAATTCACGTAATCAGCCATAAGTTTGGACATTTTTGTCACAGAGCCTTCAAACTTGGTTCATATTTAATGAGGATTTCTTCTTGGACACTTAACAAACTAAAGTACCTACAATGAAGGCATTTGTACACTTATGGCTTCTTTTAAAATTGCTATATACCAAATTTTGTATGGCATAATTTTCAAGTGCAATGCTCATCTTACTAGACGTCTGTGTTCTCATCTATGTATTTTAACCTTTTTAACTTTCTTTTCCCCAGGCTGAAGTATTTGCAAGAGAAAACGTTTCGCCATTTGATTTATGCAGTTGTTTATAAGAAAGACGGTTCGTTGAAGCAAAAAAAGGCAAGTAAATTTTAAACTTCCATTGGAAGTTTACTTGAGAAAAATTATGTGAATTAATTTAATCTTTTGCTTGACAATGTGCATGTTTTATGAAAATAGGATATGATATCTTTAGATATACAGTATGCACAATCAAATACTGTAATGAAATCTGGTATGCAATATAGACCCTGTAATGTAGCCTACATTTGAAATTGTATTATTAGCATTTTTTTTATAGTATTCAACAGCAAAGTGCTTCTTGTCCAAAAAAGAAAACCTAGCAAAAACAACAACTTTTTACCTCCGCCAATGAGGTTGGAAGGAGGTTACGTTTTACCCCCTGTTTTTGTGTGTGTGTTTGTTTGTGAACAGTTTCCTGGCCACAGTTTTAATCAAAGAATAATGAAACTTGCAGGGATTAACTTATGTAAAAAGCTTGAAATGATTAAATTTTAAAAGGTCACGGTCATGCAAAATGTCCAATTCATGTAAACAGCCATAAGTTTTGACATCATTGTCACAGAGACTTCAAACTTGGTTCATATTTAAGTGTATAAAAATCCACACCAATTAATGCATGTTAAGGTCAAAGGTCAAGGTCGAGAAATAAGCTGCCGTGGCGGAAGTCTGCGCTCTACTGAGTGCCCTTCTAGTTTAATTTGTTTTCTTCTTCTCCATTGCTTTTTCACACTGGGTTACTTTCCCTACCACGGTTCAGTGTCTTGTAGTTTTATTCTTTTCCAATTAGGACACTAGTCTATTGTATTTATTGAATTAAACAAGTTATATCAAAGCAATAAATGAATACTAGAGGAATTTTTCTGGGCGAATGCTTGGTGACTGAATTAGCAAGTGTTGTACAGCATGTTTTAATTGAGTCAAGTAATATTCTTTGTGTAATCCTTCCATCGCACGGTACAGTATACCGTGGGCTATGCTTTAGCATGGTCTTGATTAACAGATAAACCTGAATAATACAAAAAAGTGAATGCACTTTAAAAGCCTTGCATTTCCTGAATCTAATATCTATTCGTACCTGAAATACAAACCAGCAGTTAGACAACAGGTGGGAGAGAAGACGAGGAGCCCTGGCCCCTCACCTTACATAACCAAGAATGAAGTGTCTAGAACACGATCTCTTTCGGACTTCGTGAGCTGATCCGTAATGCTTACGCCTTGAGTGGCGAGAGGGTCGAGTTACCGGGTAGTACCAGAACTCGCGAAGTCGCAGCTAGGCCCTACCCTCGGCCAAGTATTGAAGGATGGAGGGAATATGCATTAGACCACTTTCAGAAGTACCCACAGGCTCCGTAATGCCATTCCATTTGGTTTGTGGTAGCTGCTCAAGTAGTTGTGTAGCAAGCCCATATGGGATAGCAAGCATTTTATCTATGATAACATACAGATATGAATCTCTCTTTGGGCCAAAGAGTCGAAGCATTACTTGTTGGATCCGACTTGATGCTGGTAAACTTCTTAGCTCCATTCTTTAAAAACTAGAAAAGTTCTCCATCCTCCTTAATTGAGGGGAAGATGGTGGAATATATATTATCCCGGTGACCATCATACTCCAGGTATATTATTCAGGGCTGCCATACCTTTCAGGGGAAGGAATCTCTCCTTTGACTACATACCATTCTTCTTGCATAGGCCAGGCCCAATTTTATCCTATCTATCCTAATGATGGACAAATAGGAGATTGGTGGAGTCATTTACTTTGCTCCCGTATGGGACGAGGTAGACTGACATTTCCAGGAGTGAGAAGAACCAAACAGTTTAGTTCTGGGGGCACTTCCAACCCACCAAGCATTGAGTCGTGATATTGAAGAAGATAGTTGAGTAGCCTCTACACTCATCTATTGTGTAATAGAATATTTTTCTATGTCTAGATATGAAATCTGTATTCTAAATTTATATTATCTATTAATATCAGCCCTATTTTAAACAGCTTTTTTTCATCCTGCAATCATTTTTTCCTCGTTTAGGGCTTTGAGGAAGTCGACAAAGCTGTGGCACTGGCAGAGATTCAGAATCATCTACAACTCATCTCCTGGAACAGCGAAAATGACGAGACAACCAACGCATCCTCAGATACTTCGCTGAAACAGGTATAGTGTTTTACTTTCTAGTTTTGATATTGTAGAGAATACAGTACAGAACTGTATTCTGTATTCAAAGCAGTTTATACATTTGTTGATTTTGGTTAGCTATTTTCCCAGACCTGTAATATGTAGCTATTGTCTGTTGAATGATGTACTACTTCAGGCAAGCTATATTCTATTTCTATTATATGCTTGGCGACAGAAATAAAAATAAAGGCTAGTTTTTTAATCCAATAGATGAAATTTTCCATGTGGTTACATAGGGCCATTTTCTGTTCTAGCTAGAACATCTCATGCGTTTTTGACTTAATATTGCTGGATTGTTAGAAAAACTCACTTTCTTCATCTATGTTGCATGTTAAAGTAACTCTACATTAGGCTTGCAGTACAGAATTCTCACTTAATCTTGTATTGCAAGAACAAAACTGAGCATGGTGTTGAAGCATTTATAGAATTTGTAGTGTAGATGCATTCTATATACAGACGTCTTTGATCCTTTCAGTTCGTATTTGGCATCACCCCGGATGTAATTAATGCACATTCTGAAGTGGTCAACTTGAGTAAATATAACAGTGGAATCACTACTGCAGTTGAGAGTCAATTGACTGATGAGTGGATGAGAATTGCAGGGTTCCACAACCCTACTGGTAAGTTTGAAATATGCTCAACAGCAATGTTAACCCTTTTACCCCCAGGCTATTTGGAAATTTCCAACCCTTAACTCCCAAGGGGTTATTTTTTTCCCAGCACATTTTGCAGTATATTTTTTTTAAATTGCTCTAACAGCCTTAATTTTTGTCATAGAGAGGTCAGGTTGGTCTCATTCCCTTGGAAAATGCCTGAATTTTCTAAAAACAAATTATAAAAAATATGAAAAAAAAATTTTTATAGCATTTTTTTTTGCAAGGACGTACCGGTACGTCCATGGGGGTAAAGGGATGGCTTTTGTGAAACGTACCAGTACGTCCTTTGGGGGTAAAAGGGTTAATTAGCCAGTGATATTTTGTAAAAAGAAGTGGAAGACCCAGGACTACGTGGCTGAGGGCTGTGAAATGTGAAGTAGAAGGTAATGAATGAAGAAGTATTGATTTAAGAGCTCAAGGTGGAGACGACTGACGAAATCTAACCGAGGCCCTTTACGTCAATAGGCATGGGAGATGATGATGATGATGACTTTGTAAATTATGCATTTTTATACAATGCAATTCACAGATTTACTGTGATCTGCATCTGGGAAACTTTGAAGAATTCACCAAATGAGAATTTATTAGATTGAGATTGAACATGTTATTGGGGTAAGAAACATCTTGCTTTCATGTTCAATTAATTTAAAGTTTGTTCTATAAGTAAACATTCCAACATGCCAAAAGTTTAATACTTTTAGGTATGATGAGGCAAAATACTGTAATTTGTAAGTATTCTTTTATACTCCGAAGTTAACCTAAGTTATTCTTTTATGAAATTATATCATCATCATCATCATCTCCTCCTACGCCTATTGTCGCAAAGGGCCTCGGTTAGATTTCGCTAGTCGTCTCTATCTTGAGCTTTAAAATCAATACTTCATTCATCATCTCCCACTAAACGCTTCATAGTCCTCAGCCATGTAAGCCTGGCTCTTCCAACTCTTCTAGTGTCTTGTGGAGCCCAGTTGAAAGCTTTTTTTTACTTCCAGGGTTTGGGAGTTATGATGTCGAAGAAATGTTCCAGATTCCAAAGAGTCTTGAAGCTCTGTTGCAAAGCATAAGTGGAGAAAGACAGAAATTGATGCTTAGTATCACTCAAACGGATTACCTTTTTCTACAGGTGAGATATTTCCCCGATTTATTGTTTTATTTTGTTATGAATAAAATGACGGTGTTCATTGATAAATTTTGTTTGTTCCGTAACCGAAATACAAACCACGCTATTTACAAAGGGTTTACTTTTAGCGCAGCTGAAATGACGAGCCAATAGTTTTTAACGAGGGTTAATTACCCCCGCGCTAGTTAGCGGGGGGTGGGGAAGGGTAGCTTGCTACCCCTCCCCCCTCCACACACCGGTGACTTGCTTCACTTCACTTTTGGCTCGGCGGTGATCAGACGTGTCTGTTCATCGCCTTCGCTGACAGCCTTTAATTTTCTTCTTTTTCTTTACAGCTTGTGTGATTGGTTGGAAGTTGACCTTCAGTTATTTTCTTTTATTTAATATGCGGACATGCCCAGGAGTTGCCGGCCGTCCTTGTGGGACTTTCATGTCGGACGTGAGTACGGATCCTCACACCCTCTGCCCTCAATGTCGGGGCCGACGGTGCGACCAGGATAACATGTGCCGTGAGTGTAGGGAGTGGTCTGCCTCCCAGTGGGAGAGGTTTGGCCGTCGGCGTAAGAAGAAGTCCAAGAGAGACCGTTCTCCTCCGGGGTTAGCCTTGAAGGAGGAAGGTTCTCGGGACTCTTCTTCCGCCGCCCAAACCTCCTCCGAAGCTCCCCCTCGTCCGCCTCCTAAGGAGAGTCGTCCGAGTGGGAGCGCAGGCCCTTGTTCTGTTTCCCTACCTTCGGTGGGGGGAGAGGGCGTCGCCTCCCATAGCGAGGCGGTTCCCCCTCCTCCTCCGGGGGAGGTTATTGATAATAATACTTTATCCAGTGATGATCTGTTGCAGATTTGGTCGTCCCTGGGGCTTAAGGGCTTGCCCTCCAGGGTCGCTCTTATTGACCTTGTCTCGTTGGGGGCCGCTGTTAAACAGTCGCCGGTGGTAGCGGAGGTAGACCCTCTGTCTATTGTCGACGTCGTGGTGACAGAGGCCTCCGACGTGGCTGGGCCTTCCGACGCAGGTGCTGTTGCTGGTGATGGTGCTCTAGGCTCTCCTCCTCCTTCCGTGCATCCTTCGAAGGGGGAAGTGAGTCCTTCGGTCTCGACTGCTGCCCAGCTTCCTTCTGAGGGAAGTGTTTTGAAGGAGACTCCCCTTCGGAGGACCGATGGTCCCGACGATCTCCCCCGAGGCCGCCTCCGCCGTAAGGCTCACCGCCCTCTACGCCACAAGGGCCTCCCTTCCCCTTACAGGGGGACTAAGAGGCGCCTTTTTGGGTCTTCGTCCTCCGGGGGGGACTCTCCTCGTCAGCCTCAACCGACTACTCCGCCCTCCTTGAACCTCTCTGCGGACCGCTCTCCATCTCCTGCCGGATCTTCGCCTTCTGGAGAACTCGTCACCCGACGGGCAACGGTCCCTTCGGGGCTAAGGGATTCTTCCCTTACGCGAGCAGGGCCAGCGCACAAGCGCTCTCCTGCTCGCCAGCGATCTCCTGCTCGTCGACGATCTCCTGCTCGCCAAGACTCTCCTGCTCGCCGACGCTCACCTGCTCGTCGGCTCTCTCCTGAGGTTCGCCCCCCTCGCCAGCGCTCTCCTGCTCGTCAGCTCTCTTCCGAGCGTCAGCGCTCATTTGAGGACCATCGCCCTGCGGTCTCTGACCACCCTTTAGTTCCTGCTGAACTCCCTGCTCACCATCGTGTGTCAGAAACACATGTTCGCCAACGCGCCAGCGATCTTCCCGTTCCTGCTCGTGAACCTATCCTCTCACAGGACACGCGTCGACCTTCTGCTCGCCAGCGATCACCAGCTCGCCAGCGATCACCAGCTCGCCAGCGATCACCAGTTCGCCAGCGATCACCTTCACATGCTGCCCGCCATCGCACGAACCTGCATGATCGCCCGCTTACGCATGCTGCTCCTCATCGCAATACCCTGAACGATCGCCCTCCTGCGGATGCTGATCACCATCGCACAACCCTGCACGATCGCCCGCTTACGCATGCTGCTCGCCATCGCACAACCCTGCACGATCGCCCGCTTTCGCATGCTGCTCCTCATCGCAATACCCTGAACGATCGCCCTCCTGCGGATGCTGATCACCATCGCACCCTTTCACGCGATCATTCACCTGCGCATGCTGCTCGCCATCGCACAACCCTGCACGATCGCCCGCTTACGCATGCTGCTCCTCATCGCACAACCCTGAACGATCGCCTTCCTGCGGATGCTGATCACCATCGCACCCTTTCACGCGATCATTCACCTACGCATGCTGCTCGCCATCGCACAACCCTGAACGATCGCCCGCTTACGCATGCTGCTCCTCATCGCAATACCCTGAACGACCGCCCTCTTGCGCGCAATCATTCACCTTCACATGCCGCTCGCCATCGCTTACCATCACGTGATCATTATCGCCAGCGATCTTCTTCACCTACGCGGCAGCACGATCCCTCGCCGTCGCGCCATCGCTTGCGTTCGTCGCCTCGGACACGTGTTCCTTTACCTGCCCACCCTCACGCCCACTCGCCTGCGCGCCCGCGTGATCGCTCGCCTGCGCGCCCGCGCGATCGCTCGCCTGCGCGCCCGCGCGACCGCTCGCCTGCGCGCCCGCGCGACCGCTCGCCTGTACGCCCGCGCGATCACCCGCGCAACCATTCGCCTTTGCGCGACCGTTCACCCTCGCGCGACCATAGTTCGCGGCGAATTCCACAGCCGGTGGTAGCAGCAGGGACGCGTGCTCCTAGACGGCACTCGGGATCACCTCCATCCAAGCACAGGTTGGTATTGCAGGACGAGGACAGGTCATTACAGCATTCTTCCCCACCTTCTTTTCAGGCAGGTACCGTCGTGTCCACTCCAAAGGATCGCCTGATCCCTTTCACCTTAGCGAGGATTTCGGACTCTGTGTCCTTTGAGCAGCAGACTTGGTTTGGTCCGCTGGCACGGGCGTTAGTGAGGGTTATGAAACCAGCACTCGCCGGCCAGGGTAACAAACCAGCGGCTGTCTCTCCTTCGCTGAAGAGAAAGAGAGGAGTGGACTTCGTGGTGACTTCCCCCAGGGCGAAGTTGGTTCCCAAGAGGTCGGTCTCGAGGGTCCCCTCTCCTGCACGAGTACTCTCTCCTTCTCCCGTGGACGAGGCCTTTCCGTCCTCAGGTGAGTCCAGTGGACCGGTAGTCTTCCCCCCGGCACCAGGGGGGGAGACTTCGCTTCAGGCAGGAGAATTGTCTCGTGAGGAAGGGGCCCCTCGAACCTCGTTGTTGGGATCCTGTATCCCTCCTAGGAGGGAGCCCAAGGATTCCAAGACCATCCCTAAATCCTCTGCAAGGATTCGACAGGAACCCATGACTACCCAGGGGAATGTCCACGTATCACCCCAGGAAGAGATTCCTGGGGCAGGAGACTTAGCTGCCAGCCCACAGGGAGGAGAACAGCAAGAGTCCGAACATGCCTTCTGGCAGGTCCTAAGCCTGATAAGGCAACTTAACAGTCTTACGGATCCAGTCATCCCCCCCCGTGAAGGCAAAGACACAATTCTGGATGAAGTGTTCGACGTTCGGAAGGCCCCTAAGACCAGTGCAGCTCTGCCCTGGTCTCGGGGGCTGAAGAGTGCCAGAGCTAGGGCCAATGCTCAGCTCGCACTTCTTGCCTCCTCCAGTCGTTCCACTGCCGGGAACAAACTCATCCCTCCTCCTCGCCTTCAGCAGAGGAGGTATTTCGAGATCCTGGGTGAGCACAACCTCGCTCTTCCGCTCCATCACTCTGTGGAGGAGCTGGCGAAGGGAGTTCCCTTGGAGAAACTCTCTGCCCGGCAGGTGTCGTTCTCGGCGGCAGAGATCCTTAACCACGAGAAGGTCGCTAAGTGTGCCATGCAGGCCACTTCGTGGCTGGACTTCTGGTTAGGATCTCTGGGCATCCTATTGCGATCTGAGGACTTGTCCAAGGAGACCAATAGGAAGGCCCTAGAGACCTTCTTGCTCTCGGGCACCCGCTCCATCGAGTTCTTGGCGCACCAGGTTACCACCCTGTGGGCCAACTCGGTGTTGAAGCGTCGCGATGCTGTGTCCGAGAGATTCCATCCGAAGGTCCCCGCCGTAGATGTGTGTAGGCTCCGACATGCCTCCCTCCTGGGGGAGAGCCTGTTTGAGCCTCAAGACTTGGAGCGAACGGCTGAGAGGTGGAGGAAATCCAGCACGGACTCCCTCCTCCACAGGGCCCTTACAACTCGGCCCTATAAGCCTCCAGCCCCGCCACAACAGCAGCAACAGCCTCGTAAGGCTCCAAAACAGGCACCGGCAGCTAAGAAAGTGGTGTCTAAGCCCCAGCCCTTTCCAGCCAAGGTCAAGAGGGGTGGTAAGTCCTCCAGGGGAGGCAAGACTTCTAGGGGTGGCGGCCGCGGCCGCAAGCCCTAGGGGTGGCAGTCCCCCTGCGTGTCCACCTGTGGGGGGATGCCTTCAGCGTTGCGTCCGCAGGTGGCAACATCTCGGGGCCGATGCTTGGACGATCTCGGTGATCGGCCAAGGTTATCGCGTCCCGTTCACGTCATCTCAACCTCCCCTGACAGCGAATCCAGTGTCGTTGAGCTCCTATGCCATGGGATCGGCAAAGGGGCTGGCCCTTCAGGCCGAAGTCAAGACCATGTTCGAGAAGGGTGCTCTCCAGGAGGTCGTGGACGGCTCTCCAGGCTTCTTCAGTCGACTCTTTCTTGTAAAGAAGGCTACTGGAGACTGGAGACCCGTCATCGATCTCTCGGCTCTGAACAGGTTTGTCAAACAAACCCGGTTCAGCATGGAGACAGCAGACACAGTCAGACTTGCGGTGAGACCACAAGACTTCATGTGTACACTGGATCTAAAGGATGCGTACTTCCAGATCCCAATCCATCCGTCTTCCAGGAAGTACCTGAGATTCTGCCTAGACAACAAGATCTACCAGTTCAAGGTGCTGTGTTTCGGTCTCTCCACAGCTCCTCAGGTGTTCACCAGAGTGTTCACCCTGATTTCGACTTGGGCGCACAGGAACGGCATTCGTCTCCTTCGTTACCTAGACGATTGGCTGATCCTAGCAGACTCGGAGTCGACCCTTCTTCGACACCGAGACAGGCTTCTAGATCTTTGCCAGGATCTGGGGATCGTGGTAAACCTCGAGAAGTCCTCTCTGCAGCCGTCCCAGCGACTGGTTTATCTAGGCATGCTAATAGACACCAATCTCCACAAAGCCTTTCCATCAGACGACCGGATAGCAAGGCTGAGGAGGGTGGCGGAACCTTTCCTCAGGCGAAAAGAACTCCCCGCCCAATCGTGGTTGCGTCTCTTGGGCCACCTATCCTCCCTGACCCGTCTGGTTCCAAACAGCCGCCTCAGGATGAGATCCCTTCAATGGCGGCTCAAGTCCCGGTGGAATCAAGGATCCGATTCCCCGGACACTCTGATCCCAATGGGGTCTCTGGAACAGACGGACTTGCGGTGGTGGCTGGCCGACGAGAACCTGCGAAAGGGAGTGAGTCTTCTCGTCCTTCCCCCGGAATTGACTCTGTTTTCGGACGCGTCAAAAGAAGGGTGGGGGGCGCACGTTCTGAACCAGAGGGCCTCAGGCCTTTGGTCAGAATCAGAAAAGTGCCTACACATCAACCTGCTAGAATTGAAGGCCGTCTTTCTGGCCCTTCAACAGTTCCAACGGTTCCTGGCGGGTCACTCCGTGGTGGTGATGAGCGACAACACCACGGTAGTGGCTTATATCAACAAGCAGGGAGGCACTTTTTCGCAACAGCTATCCCATCTTGCAGTAGAGACTCTGAGGTGGACCGAAACCCACTCGATAACACTATCAGCTCGCTTCATTCCTGGCAAGAGGAATGTGCTCGCCGACAGTCTGAGCAGGGCTTCGCAGATAGTGAGTACCGAGTGGTCTTTGGATCCTCAGATAGCCAACAAAGTCCTGACTTTGTGGGGTTCCCCGACGGTGGACTTGTTCGCGACAGCCTTGAACTTCAAGCTGCCCCTGTACTGCTCACCAGTCCCGGACCCCAAGGCACTCTGGCAAGATGCTTTCCAGCAACGGTGGGACAACATCGACGTGTATGCCTTCCCACCATTCTGTCTGATGAGAAGGGTGCTCAACAGGACCAGACTATCGGTCAACTGTTCCATGACTCTAGTAGCTCCGCTATGGCATCACGCGGAATGGTTTCCGGACCTTCTGCAACTCCTGACGGAACTCCCAAGGGAGCTTCCTCCACGACACGAGCTTCTCAGACAACCCCACTCCGGTGTCCCTCACAGGGCCGTAGCCTCGCTTCGACTTCACGCCTGGAGACTATCCAGCGTCTCCTCGCGGAGAGAGGCTTTTCGCAACAGGTTGCGGAGAGAATGTCTCGGCACCTGCGAAGGTCCTCTGAGGGAGTCTACCAAGCGAAGTGGAGAGTCTTTTGTGGTTGGTGTCGTGGAAGGGGTATCTCTCCACTCGATGCCACTATTCCAGCAATAGCGGACTTCCTTGTGTATCTGCGAGAAGAAATGCGCCTTTCTGTCTCGGCAGTGAAAGGCTATCGCTCAGCCTTAAGCTTGGCCTTCAGATTGAAGGGCGTGGATATTTCTTCATCGCTAGAACTCTCTTTACTCATACGTAGCTATGAGCTTACCTGCCCCCAGTCGGAAGTGAGACCCCCTCCTTGGAACGTGGTTCGAGTTCTCAGGTCTCTCAAGAGACCTCCCTTCGAGCCATTACGCCAGGCCTCCGATCGCCACCTGTCTTGGAAGACGGCTTTCCTACTCGCCTTGGCCTCGGCCAAGCGAGTTAGTGAACTTCATGGTCTCTCGTACGACATCGCCCATTCAAGGGGATGGGGGGAGGTAACGTTCAGGTTCGTCCCTGAGTTTGTGGCCAAGACTCAGAATCCTGGAGTGCCGGATCCTCGGTTCGACTCTTTCAGGATCGCGAGTCTCCGTTCTGTAACAAACGACCCAGACCAGCTGCTACTATGCCCAGTGAGGTGTCTGAGGTACTACTTGAAGAGAACGGCTGCAGTCCGTCCTCATGTGCGAGCTTTGTTTGTGAGCACAGGCAGGACAAAGAGGAGGGTCACAAGGAACACCATCTCTGCTTGGATTCGAAGGGTTATCCACCATGCCCTGAATCCTGACCCTCCTCCGTCACGTCGCCCTCGGGCCCACGATGTCAGGGGTATTGCTACATCCCTGGCCTTCAAGAGAAACTTCTCTGTGACGCAGGTACTTCAAGCGGGGGTCTGGAAGCGTCAAACGACCTTCACAGCCCACTACCTGCAAGACGTGACCCACAGGAGCCTCGATACGTTCTCTATCGGCCCTGTGGTGGCTGCACAACAGCTGGTCTAACCTCAGGCTCCTTTTTGGACAAGTAGCAGTAGGTTGAGGGCGTTGTTACCCGGTCTTAGTCTGTGTGAATGAAAGAGTATGTCTGACCCTTACTTCTTTCTTCATTCTCCCCTCTCTTGGGGAAGCAGCATCCTGGTCCTCGCATAGCTGACCTCGACCTCTGCAGGTAACCCATGCTTCTTTGTGCTCCTAGTATTAAGCTTAATACTGTTGCGTCTCCCATACCCTGACGAGGTGGTATGGGGAACGTCCTATCCTAGAATTCCTATCTGAAGGTCTCAAGGTCAACTTCATAGGACGAGTCACACTCTCCTCCTCACACTACTTATGTAGGCCACTCGTTCCTAGCGATGCTAGGAACCTGTGAGGTACAGGGGCTCCCTCTCTCTAGTGCTGCTCACTAAGGGATCGAGCCCCCGGGCAAGCCGAAGTCAGTAAGGCTGGGGACTTTCCACCCTTCCTAAGGGGTAAGTCACCCTTTGTAAATAGCGTGGTTTGTATTTCGGTTACGGAACAAATGACAAATTCGAAGATAATTTGTATTTTTCCTAACCATACAAACCTTAGCTATTTACACATATGTGCCCGCCATCCCTGACCCCCAAGTCAAGTCCTACCTCTAAGTGAAGTGAAGCAAGTCACCGGTGTGTGGAGGGGGGAGGGGTAGCAAGCTACCCTTCCCCACCCCCCGCTAACTAGCGCGGGGGTAATTAACCCTCGTTAAAAACTATTGGCTCGTCATTTCAGCTGCGCTAAAAGTAAACCCTTTGTAAATAGCTAAGGTTTGTATGGTTAGGAAAAATACAAATTATCTTCGAATTTGTCATGTTTGATTATATATATCAGTACCAGCTGAAATCGGTTGAGTCCCTTGTTAGGCTGGGAGGAACGTAGAGAGTAGAGGTCCCCCCCCCCTTTTTTTTTTTTCATTTGTTGATGTAGGCTACCCCCCAACATTGGGGGAAGTGTATATGTATGTGTATTATATATTTACCTATGCTATAGTTTTTATTGAAGAAATATAAAAGAATGCATGTTGCAAATGAAATTTAAGGGGTCTATCTTATAGAATTATTACCTTCGCTAATGAAGTTGGAAGGAGGTTATGTTTTACCCCCTCTGTGTGTGTGTGTGTGTTTGTGAACAGCCTCCTGGCCACAATTTTAGTCGTAGAGTAATGAAAATTGCAGGGATTAACTGTTATGTGAAAAACTGCAAATGATCAAATTTTGTTATAAGGTCAAGGTCACGGTCAAGGTAAATATCCAATTCACGTAATCAGCCATAAGTTTGGACATCTTTGTCACAGAAACTTCAAACTTGGTTCATATTTGAGTGTATGGAAATCCACGCCAATTAATACATGTTAAGCTCAAAGGTCAAGGTCAAGCAAAAGGTCGAGGAATAAGCTGCCGCGGCGGATGTCTGCCCTCTACTGAGCGCCCCTCTAGTTAGGATTATCTTAGTACCCAAGCAGAGGTTTTGTTATAGATGAAAATTGGCACAAGTTGAATAATGTTGAACAGCTTAGTAGGAAATGACCACTATGAAATATTGAAAATTATAAGGCTAAAATGAAGGCTATTGTGCTTAAAAATGAATATTGCAAAGACCATTTGGTAATATCCAGTGCACAACAAAAGGGTCTCTGTGAGTGGTTGCCAAGCATTACACTTATTAACCCTTTTACCCCCAAGCTATTTGGAACTTTCCAACCCTTAACCTCCAGGCTTTTTTTTTTTTAAGCACATTTTTCAATATATTTTTTTTAAATTGTGCTAACAGCCTTAATGTTCGTCATAGACAGGTCAGGTTGGTCTCATCATTTTGGAAAATGCATGGTTTCTCATAAAGTTATCAAAAATATTAAAAAAAATGTAAACAGTTTTTTGCAAGGACGTACAAGCACGTCCATGGGGGCAAAGGGATGAGTTCTGTGAAACGTACCAGTACGTCCATTGGGGGTAAAAGGGTTAATTCATCAGTGCTCGGTATCAGTCAACGAGTCACCTGATTATTTCAGGTACGTGATCATCTCGTGGAATACGGAAACCTCTTGGAAATGATGATGGTGAAGCAGAGATTCTGTCAGTACTCTACAAAACACGCAGAAAGTATTTATGTACAGCTGTCTGCATTGCTTCTCAAGTTGAGGTAAGTTTCTGTACTGTACCGTCCGATTGAAGTTGAGGTAAGTTTCTGTACTGTACCGTCCGATTGAAGTTGAGGTAAGTTTCTGTACTGTACCGTCCGATTGAAGTTGAGGCAAGTTTCTGTACTGTACCGTCCGATTGAAGTTGAGGTAAGTTTCTGTACTGTACCGTCCGATTGAAGTTGAGGTAAGTTTCTGTACTGTACCGTCCGATTCATAGTACTAGATATGTCGTTAATTCTAACAGTGACCATAGTTGTTTTGGCTAATTTTTTTTTTCATGGCCGAATGGCTTTCCTGTCGCCAACCCTCCCCATTTACTTTGGCTTGGGACTGGCACCAAGTTGAGGCTGGCTGGCCCCCTCAGTGGCTGGGTCACTGTTAGAATTAACGACATACCTAGTACTATGATGGAAATGGAGGTACAGGGAATGAGAAGGAGAGGGAGACCAAAGTGAAGGTGGGTGGACTGTATCAAGGATGACCTTCGATCAAAGGGATTAACCGGTGATGAAGTGCGGGACAGAAGTAGATGGAGAAAGCTGACCAGAAACATCGACCCCACATAGAAGTGGGAAAAGATGTAGACAAAGAAGAAGTTAATTCTAACAGTGTCGACTTCTCCATCGTAGGGCTGTATAGTATAGTACACTGTAATCTTGAAGTTTTATTCCAGCTGTGATCAGGTTGTGGAATGATCTTCCTAATCTGGTGGTAGAAGTAGTGGAATTTTAGAAGTTCAAACTTGTTGCAAATGCATTTCTGTTGAACAAGTTGACGAAGGTCTCTTCCTAGTTTATATAAGACAGAATCTATTTTAATGTTGTAACTGATCTTAAGATATTTTATATTTTTATTTATTAACTACCTCTCATATGTAATTTATTTGTTATTTTTTTATTTCATTTCCTCCTTTGGCTGCTTTCCCTGTTAGATCCCTTGGACTTGTAGCATCCTGCTTAACCAATTGGTTTTGTAGCTTAGCTAGTAATAATAGTAATAATTTGGGTGCCTACTCTTCAGTTAGTTAAAGTATTATGCATACTCGAACAAAGGCTTTGATTTTAGAATATACAACATAAATGCATAATTGTATCCTCATGTAATACTAGCCTCCTGGCTAGTACAGTGGTATGCGTCTTTGCCTAGCATTTGCATAGCAAGAGATCGATCCCTGCCCAGGACCGTGAGCTTAAGCTGTTTACTGGGGAGGCTACTGCTGTGGTAGGGCACCACAATGGGAGGTTGGGCTTGCTCGGCTGACGTTCTGGTAAGCATCTATTCTGATGGAACTGAAACCAGTCACCTTTTAATCTTTAATATAAGAAATATAAGCGGAGGGTACGATTAAGTGCGTGTTATAATTCAGAACAATTATCCTCTTTGTTTTCCAGGTGTATGGAACTGGAGATATTATTGAATACCTACACAAGCAGTTTAGTACCAGCTCTCAGGCATATTCACAATCACATCAGCGAAAGGATACCAGTTGCCGAGAGGAATCTGGCACGATTGAAACTTGAGCTCGGCAGCTTCGGAAAGTTGGATTCAAGATTCAAATCGCTCTTAGTGGAATATGCGCAACTGCAAGGGGATATTGAGATGTATAGATCTACCATCAAGAAGTGATGAACAATTTCTAGTTTAGAAATGTTTGATTGTTAACCCTTTTACCCCCGGGCTCTTTGGAAATTTCCAACCCTTTTACCCCCAGGCTATTTGGAGATTTCCAACCCTTTTACCCCCAGGCTATTTGGAAATTTCCAACCCTTTTACCCCCAGGCTATTTGGAAATTTCCAACCCTTTTACCCCCAGGCTTTTTGGAAATTTCCAACCCTTTTACCCCCAGGCTCTTTGGAAATTTCCAACCCTTTTACCCCCAGGCTATTTGGAGATTTCCAACCCTTTTACCCCCAGGCTATTTGGAAATTTCCAACCCTTTTACCCCCAGGCTCTTTGGAAATTTCCAACCCTTTTACCCCCAGGCTATTTGGAAATTTCCAACCCTTTTACCCCCAGGCTATTTGGAAATTTCCAACCCTTTTACCCCCAGGCTATTTGGAAATTTCCAACCCTTTTACCCCCAGGCTATTTGGAAATTTCCAACCCTTTTACCCCCAGGCTCTTTGGAAATTTCCAACCCTTTTACCCCCAGGCTCTTTGGAAATTTCCAACCCTTTTACCCCCAGGCTCTTTGGAAATTTCCAACCCTTTTACCCCCCAGGCTCTTTGGAAATTTCCAACCCTTTTACCCCCAGGCTCTTTGGAAACTTCCAACCCTTAACCCCCAAGGGGTTATTTTTTTCCCAGCACATTTTGCAGTATATATTTTTTAAAATTGCTCTAACAGGCTTAATTTTTGTCATAGAGAGGTCAGGTTGGTCTCATTCTCTTGAAAAATGCCTGAATTTTCTCAAAGATTTATTAAAAATCTGAGAAAAAATTTTATAGCATTTTTTTGCAAGGACGTACCGGTACGTCCATGGGGGTAAAGGGATGAGTTTTGTGAAACGTACCAGTACGTCCTTTGGGGGTAAAAGGGTTAAGAGATAACTTTTTATTTTAAACTAGGTTTGTCTATCGGTTTTCTAACGGTAGTTTTATATCAGCAATTTTATAAATTGAAAGTATACCTGGAAGGAACTTGATATGCAGATTTTCGTGCACAAATACTGTGCTGTTCATCTTCATTTACTTTGACATCATCGAATATTTCAGATCATTTTGTTAAATTATGAAAATATCTTCCTGCTTGTCAGTTAGATTTTTAAGGTTGCAAAATTTTGGCTTAATGGTGATTTTAAACTATTTGATTCTATAATGTAAAGTATAACATTCATTTTATGACTTGTCTTATCTACTGTTAAAGTGAATCTTTACAATAAATGCTCATTTTGGCCTAGGAAATGTATGAAATTTATGTTCATCCTGGTCCCATGCGTCAGAAAAATTACTTTAGAAATGGGATCTACTTACACACTTTACCGAAGTAATAAATAAGAAAAGGCCGATAACTTACTCAGAGCATGTGTTCCTCCCCAGGAACTAACTGTTGCAAAATTCGTTCCTTTTTATGTTTGCCCATTTTATTACCTCAGTAGGTGATTGTAAGACAATTACTCATTGATTTGAATTGATGCAAAAGTAGGATAAGTTTATTTTTGTGGCTATAAGGAGTTCTCAAGTCCTAAGTTGTTACTTTCGTTCTATCGAGGAATTTCATCGTATAGTCCATTTCTTCTATCGAGTCATATTTGCACCAACTCGTAACGGTGCCCTTTTAGCTCGGAAAAGTTTCCTGGTCGCTAATTGGTTAGAATTATCTTGTCCAACCAATCAGCGATCAGGAAACTTTTCCGAGCTAAAGGGGCACCCCTGCGAGTCGGTGCAAATATGCATCGCTAAAAGAAATGGACTATAGTGAGGATGCAACTTAGTCGAAGGTAGCGTTAAGGAATAAACATTTGGTATTAGTATTGCTTTATTGCTTAATTTGTTATTAATAGATCGATTGGAAGCTCTTCAGGAACATTTCTGTGATGACTTGGTGAATGAGATCAGCAAACTTTGAAATTTTAATGTCATCATCATCATCTCCTCCTACGCCTATTGACGCAAAGGGCCTCCGTTAGGTTTCCCTAGTTGACTCTTATCTTGAGCTTTTAAATCTATACTTCTCCATTCATCATCTACTTCACACTTCATAGTCCTCTTCCATGTAGGCCTGGGTCTTCCAACTCCTCTAGTGCCTTGTGGAGCCCAGTGAGATGTTTTGGAGCCCAGTTAAGTGTCATAGTCAAGAAGAAAATTAAGGTATCGTTTTAATCGACAACCCATCTTTTATAAGAAATATATACCGTACTGCAATTTACTTCATGTTTCAGAAAGTACAGTACAGTAGATGGAATGTCAATCAGTAATACAGTTGTAATAACTATAGATTATATACAGGTCCCATATTTTCTTTACTATATATGTCTAGATTTGTTAATGAAATTTTTATTTGAATAAATTATTTTACATTTGATATATTGTAGTTTGATTTTAATATTTTATTAGCCAACTTTTTTAGCTTAATTTGTGAAATGAATATTAATTTTCTACCTTAACACCAGGGTGTAGATTTGAAGCTATTGTTTAATATAAAATTGAAAAGTTTAAAAGTAAAAAAAAAAAAAAAAATAGCAAGGTAGGCATATGCCTAAAACTGAGGATGAAAATGAGGAACAATGAAATTAATATTGTAATACTCAATTAATCAATCTCAATGCAGGTTGCATCATGCATTTGCAATACTGGCTCTTCTCCAATGTACCCCAGAGTAAAAATGTACCCCTGGGGGTATATGTACCTAAGGTTGCTAACCCCTGGAGTAGAACACCACATTGGCTTTTATATTAACATTTTCATTAACGTAATTGTAGTTAAATTATTCTCCACTAATAATAAATGTGGTAAAAATAAACCATCTTATAATAACATGAGCAAAATAGAATTGTTTATAGAAGATGCTAAAAATAGACATAATAAAATCTAGAATGCCTAATGCAAAACATATGAAGTTTAAAAAAGGAAAATATATTAATAATCCAATAAAATTATATCGTTCAACTCTATAACACATTATTTTAAAATTTAGATTAGTAATAGAAGACGCCTCAAAAATGAAATGCAATAAGAAAAATATTCAATTATGGAGAAAAAAACTCGCATGAAAGACTATACCATAATAGATTGAAAACTTTATAGAAAATCTCAACAAGAGACAAATAAAACACAAGAGACAAATAAAACACAAGAGACAGAAACATAAAACATAAAAAACCCTAAATATAGAAAGATCGAGACATGAGTTACATAAATTGCATAATAGAAGACGCTAGAAGTTAAATCATAATTAAAATGTTTCAAATAAATTCCTTTTAAGACAGAAATCTCCTAAATTACTCCCACAAAATGCACAGAATAAACCTCAGTCTAGACATTTCTGATGCAATAATCGCCAATCCAAAATAAGAAATGAAAACCGGAATGTCAGACGGAGGACACCAAGAATAGATTCAAACAGAAATAAAACAACCAGGAAGTGGTTTAATAGAAGACGCCTAAACACAAGTTGCCAAAACTAAAGATAGATTTATGAGGCAACAACTGAGACCAACCAGATGATATAATAGAAGGTGTCTAAACACAGATTGCCATAACATAAAATAGAATATTTTTGAGGCAATAACAGAGGCTAAACATAAAAAAGGAAGTGATTTAATAGAAGACGCCTAACCACAAGTTGCCAAAACAAGTTAGAGTTTTAGGCAAGAACTGAGACCAATCAGAAGATATAATAAAAGATGCCTAAAAATAAGCTGCCAAAAACAATAAACATTTATATGCAAAAACAGAAACAATAAAAAAAATAAAAATCGGTTTAATAGAGGAGACGGCTAAACACGAGTTGCCAAAACAAGTTAGATTTTTTTAGGCAAGAACTGAGACTAACCAGAAGATATAATATAAAATACCTAAAAATAAGCTGCCAAAAACAATAATAATTTATATGCAAAAACAGAAACAATAAATAAAAAATAAAAATCGTTTTAATAGAAGACGCCTAAACACAAGTTGCCAAAACAAGTTAGATTTTTAGGCAAGAACTGAGACTAACCAGAAGATATAATATAAAATACCTAAAAATAAGCTGCCAAAAACAAAAAAAAAGAAGAAAAATAGTGGAATTGCAACAGCCGTATGAAGAAGAAAAGAAGAAGATAATAGGAAACGTGCTGTTCAAGAAAGAAGGAATAGAGAAAAGAAAAGAATATATCTATCAAATGTGGAAAAAAAGAGAGAAGAAAATAAAAGAATTAGAATAAAGAAGAAACTCAAGGAGGTGCCGATGGAAAGGCAAATCCCTCCGCCCAACAACAAGAACAAGAACAAGAACAATAAACATTTATATGCAAAAACAGAAACAATAAAAAGATAAAAATCGGTTTAATAGTTTAATAGAAGACGCCTAAACGCACATTGCCAAAACAAAAGAAAGAAGATCTCTCAGGCAACAACCGAACCAGACGACATAATAGAAGACGCCAAAACACAGGTTACCAAAACAAAAGATAGAAAACCCAGTTGGTCGACATCATTGCAGTAATACCATACGGAGCGTGTGTTCCTGTCTCTCTCTCTCTCTCTGCACATTCGTGTGTCGTCAAGTGTTGACATTGTTAGGTGAGTGATTAAAGTGACCTATAGGCATTGACATTGTCTTAGAATAGGGTCAAGGAAGGTCAAATGACGTAGTAGGTCATAATTATAGCTGTTGTTTTGGGGTAATGCGTCTTTGCCTGATGTTCATGATTTCGGTTTTAATGTTTTGAAACTATGAAAGGTGGTTGTAATACTGTATATTTATATATATTTTACTCTTGTATTTATTCTGACATATGATATGATTAAAATTTACTGTATTATGGCTAAGGTTATGCCATTATGTATAGTTACAATTGGATTAGGTCTAGGCCACAAAAAAGCATTTGAATGGAAAATCAAATACATTCAAACCCAACCATAGTTTTAAGTCTATTTCTGTATTTCAAACCATATTACAGTACAGTTGTATTGAGAATATACACGATATCTACAGATAGTCGTTCCTGGGGTTGGAACCCTGTGATACCTGACGGTAACTCTCTTCTAATATCACTCGTAGAAATATTATGCCCCCTGCGACCCTCCTTACACTGCCGTATTCTAGCTTAATACGTGGCCGCTATCATACATACACCCCCCAGCTTATTTTCTAGGCCAAACCACATGTTGTGTTTACATACAGTAGTAAGAAAAGTAATGGGCCAAGAACGTTACCCTGAGGAACACCAGATATCACATTCCTATACTCAATTTGGTGCCCATCAACAATAACTCATTACGATTAACACAGTGAGAGGCAGCACTAAATTCAAAGCCAATCATATGCACTTCCTTACCAAAATCAAGGGATTTCTTTACAGCATTGGAGATTGTAAGAAGGGCAATTGCAAACTAGGAAACAGATGATTACCTTCAGCAAACCTATTTAGACGTTTTGCAAAGGGACGTTCAAAAACTTTAGATAATATAGGAGTTATGGAAATTTATATATCTCTTGACGGCTCATTGGGAGAGTCTACTTCATGGTACTGTTTTGATATGATAAACTGATTAGGCTAAGTGGTTATTGAGGTTGCCATTCTCACTCCCATACGGGACCAGTGAGGAAAAGGACCCTCCTTGTC
Organism: Palaemon carinicauda; assembly: GCF_036898095.1. NCBI lineage: Eukaryota > Metazoa > Arthropoda > Malacostraca > Decapoda > Palaemonidae > Palaemon > Palaemon carinicauda. Next base: position 154,035,307 of record NC_090727.1, read on the forward strand.
TTTTGTACTGAAAGAAGAAGAATTGTATTTGAAATATGCCTTCCTCAACCACTCTGTCTCAAGGCTGAAGGTTTAAAGTGGAGAGGTGAATTCCCTTTCCGCAACTCGACGGCTGTTCTAACTTGCTAGGAAATATCCCTAATGGTGAAGGACTCAGGTTTTTATATCTAGGAAAAATACAAATCACTTATATTTTGTAACTTTAACCATTGTCTATAGGCTCATGATAAGGATGTCCATTTCATTTAGGGAACCCATTTGTTTCCAGGATGTATCTTTCATCACAACTTCTATACGCCCTTAATGCCGAGCACTGAGACAGAAAAGTATTGGATAAGGATGTAGCAGAGCATAGATCATTTAGGGCAGACGAGATCGTGGAAAACTGTCAGAGGCGGCGACCTAGAGAACTCGGTAATAAAGGGACCTTGGGCCTTATTTTACGGTCTTTGTAGTATCGCTTCGGTTACTCATCTAATTCAATTTTCAACCTTCCACTGTACCTCCGCTGTCATTTTCTTTCTTCCATCCAGCTGTTCAAGCAGCTTTTACTTTTTGCACCTCTGCAGTTAGTGGCCTTGCTATCTCTATCCTTGGGCTGTTTGGTGCTAATTTCATACATCCAACCAACATAATTATTATTATTATTATTACTATCCAAGCTACAACCCTAGTTGGAAAAGCAAGATGCTATAAGCCCAGGGGCTCCAACAGGGAAAAATAGCGGTGGAAGATGGAGAATTCACTTATTTGTGATCCCAGGCCACCGTAACATAAGAGACTGGGTCATTTATCTGATACATATTCTTTTTTTTATATACTTTGAAAGCTTGCTCTGTCTAATAGCAAGAAAGATTTTTGTGGTGTTTCGTGAGTTTTGTATTAATGAAACATAATTTTTTTTCTAATCCAGTCCTTGCTGTGTTCTCACACTTTAAAGGCAAGAATAATTTCTGATAAAAATATATATATAAAAGATTTAACAATGTTTTTAAATAGTTTTAAATTTTTATTTTTTGGTTTCTAAATGATCTCATTGAATGACTAATAGTAAGTTCTTTACTCTCGCTTTCAGCATCTGCATGCATCGATTTTTGCTATCTAGAGTTTACTGTAGCAGTTGCCAAGCCAGTGAAGGGGGACTCAGGACCGCTCGTAAATTATGGGAGGAGGTAAACATATTTTGTCCTTCCACATGCAAGTATTCTCAGACAGTTTCTCCAAAGACAAGTCTTTTCATTAGTAGGCAACTTCACCCTTCTCTAGATAGGGTAGGTATAAAGACTTCAGTTGCAGATATACCAGATTCTTCACGTTGTGAACTAGTTGTTATGGATCCTCCGGCCAAGAGTTCGGGCGAAAACAAGGGGAAGCGGGTTCGGAAATTTTCCTCCCCGCTCCGTCCTTGTAGTTCTAAAAGGAAGGCCAAAGGCGGTGGGATCACATCGACGGAGCCTCCGCTAATATGTTTAGATGACATACCTCTCCCATCGAATCCTCCAACAAATGCTAAAGATATTCCAACCATTGACTTCATTCCTTTGCCACCGAGCCCTCCTCCCCTTCCGCCCCCATTGCCGACTCCCCCTCCCCCTCCAGAACATACGGAGATGGACGAAGTTTTAGAAGAGTTTTATGTCCTTGACACAACAGCATCAGGGACGTTGTTTCCGATTCCTCTCCCACCGAGCTACGTGTCAAATAAAGACGAAAACCCAAAAGAGGCTAGGGGAATCCCTGAAAATAAGCCAACTCATTCTCTCGATAACGCCGCTGAATCCGACGAGATTTCGGTGGTTTACAATAGCGACTGCGTTTTACCCGACCAGTTTAAAAACATCAATCTAGTCGATATCAGTCAAGATTGCCCGCCAAGTCCAGAGAGGTCGGCGGATAGCAGTCCGGTAAAAATTGTTTTCGAGGGGCAATGGCCTTGGGTGGTTAGATCTTCTGATGATCTTTTAGGGAGAAAGAGACCCCAAGTATTACATCAGCAAGTGAGGAACTGTCACCGCAATGCAAATCACGACTTGAGGTCCCTGGAAAAGAGTCCGGAGCCAGAAATAGACACGCCAGGAAATACGTCCCAGCCAGATATAATTCCGCTCGACCCAGGTACGAGCTCTCTCTTCGACAGTATCAGTCCAAAAGTTGTACGGTTTGGTACGAGAGACAACGTTGATTTAGACAACGAAGAGGAAATCATAGCCTTAGAATCTCCATCAAAGAAGGAGAAGAAGTCTAAAAAGCACAAGAAAAAGGGGAAGAAAGAAATGAGCAGTGAGGCTGAAAGTAAGTTAAAAGATGAAATAGCAGACAAGCTGAAGATTTTACGCCAGCAAGCAAGTTCTTCGAATGTCCAGAACGTTAATGCAATAGACCCCGATGTTGTTGATATTGATGATGACAGCTTCTCGAGTAGTAGAGGTGCGATGGATATGGATGTGGAAGTGGTCGAGTTGGAAGATTCCGATCGTGAAAGTGTAAATGCCCCTCCTGCTGTCTCGCCAGAGAGGGCCAGGGTGATAGATGAAAATGACGTGGATGGAGAACCGGGCACCTCAAATTCTAACCATGTTGGACCAGAGGTTGATATCAGTACAAATGAATTTATTGCTCTTGGAAAGGCAAGACTGCAGCCCTTAGAAAACACAGAAATCGACATAGATGATGAAGTTTTGCAACAAAGACAATACCTAGAGGAGTTGAGAAAGTGGCATACAACACGTTGCGGGGAAGAGGTTTTCATCCGGCGTAAACTAAGGAAGAAAGATACCGTGTTCACCTTGATGTCCTATAATGTCTTGGCACAGAAGCTTTTGACAGATAATAAATTTCTGTACTCGGAGTGTGATCCGAACCATCTTGAATGGGGATATAGGTGGGCATTGCTACAGTACGAAGTGCAGGATTTGAACCCGGACGTAATACTGTTTCAGGAAGTGCAGGCTTCTCATTATTACAGTCATTTTCTTCCCTGGCTGACTTTCAAGGGTTACGAAGGTCTGTATAAGAAACGAACGGGTGAAAAGTGCGACGGATGTGCAATATTTTTCAAGACGGACAAGTTCTCCTTAGTCGAATCTTGCTCGGTAGAATACCTGCAGCCAAGAGCTATGAAAGTCCTGGATCGAGACAACATAGGACTTATAGCGAAACTGGCCTCCGTTGCCTCTCCCGAATCTCAGGTTTGCGTCGCTACGACCCACTTCTTGTATAACCCCAGAAGACACGATGTGAAGTTGGCCCAGGCAGTTCTGCTCCTGACAGAGTTGGACCGCATCAGTTACAGAGGGGAGAAGAATGGCCTCACGGAATACTGCCCCATAATTCTATCGGGAGACTTCAACTCTGAACCTCACACGTCTCTGATAGACCTGTTTAAGGAAGGTCGCTTGCGCTACGAAGGTCTGTCGTCTCGCACTCTCACCCAACACGGAAACTATCCGATCCTGGAGGCAGAATTTATTCCTCGTTCGTTGGGTATTACCGACAGGTGTCAACACGCAGTTCTAGCCCAGAGTAGATTTCTGGAGCAAAGAGTAGGACAGTTGTTTTCTCTCTCAGACAAGAGAAAAATCGAAGAATCCACGATCAGCCTGGCAAATTCTAGTCGCGTCCTTCCAAAATCCGTAGGTGGTGGAGGATCAGGCCATGGGCCAACACCAACAGGGTGGTACTCTCACAATTTCTTTTTTAATTCTGTTTATCGTCATTATTCCAAGAACGCCGTAGAAGCCACTACGTTTCACAACAAATGGACCTCTGTGGATTATATATTTTATTCGAGGGTCATCGCCCCGAAACTTGGCCGACCAGTTGAAGGAAATTTAAAGCTTCTGGCCAGATATGGGCTCCTGACAGGAAAGGAAGCTGCCAGATTTGCACCCCTGCCCTCGGCTGTCTGTCCCTCGGATCATTTTCCTCTGGCAGCTCAGTTTTTGTTACACGGGAAGTGAACGTAGCCGGCTCAGGCTCACGAAATGTAAAAGTTCTTTGTAGATGTGCTGTGCATACAGAAGAAATGACTATTTAATACTCCACTGTATATAAAAAGTGTTTTTCCCTATGACAATACTGTTTTGTGATTTTTACATATTTCTATCATACTGAGAATGGATTTACTGTCGTAGTTTGTGAAAACATGCACTGTATTATAAGGTTCAGATCATTAGAGGAAAGTAATTTTTTATTTGTATATATGAAGAACATAATATTTTGTACCCTTACATTTTTCTTTTGTAAATACAAAGGTAGATTTTTTTATGTATGGGCTGTGTGCTACTCACGCTTAGAATGCAGTTGATGAAGGTTCACTCTGTGCTTATAATCATACTTTAGTTATTTGTTACGACAGAACAATTGCTTTAGTTGGGCCTTGCCCTGACAAGGTGCGTATGTCCCACGCAAGATGCCTTACTCTCGAGGCATTTTTAAAGGTTGTTTCAACAGATTACAGTACTTGATTTTTAGGCGGAGAATTGTGTCATCTGAATAGGAAAGTGTTAAAAGTTCAACTCGTGGGCCCATATATGCTGTTACCGAGGATTATGCAGGCCACAAAGTTTTTTAAGTACCGGACCAGATGTGATTTTAAGTTAAAAAAGCTGGAGGAAAATGTTAGTATTTGTTTAGATACTGTCCCAAATTTAATGATATAGAAAGTATTAAAATGCTACTGTTTATTTAATTTTCTTTTACACTGGGCAAAAGGACGTGCATGTTAGTCATGAAATTAAATCCCTGTGGTGAGTTGAAGTTCAAAAAGCAGGAGGAAAATGTTAGTATTAGTTTAGATACTGTCCCAGTGATAATATTTATACCTAAAGTACTTATATACAGTACTACTGTTTATTCAAATTTCTTTCACATTGGGCAAAAGGACATGCACGTTAGTCATGAAATTTGATTTATTTTAACAATTTAATCTTCACCTCGACTTTTTAGGTGAGCATTTAATTAAAATCAGTGGTTTAGGGTGATTACACTTTAATGATATAGCATCTTAATATTCACATGAAAAGAGATATGATTGGCCCACTTTAATAGATTGTATCATTGACTATTCGGAGGTTCTATCAGGCCCTAGCACAATATGGCAATACTGGCGTAGCGTAAAAAGAAGACACGGTCTTATGATCCCTCGTAGTAATTGTGGCTTAGCAAGTCTTGAAAGCAGATAGTGTTTTACTTTATTTTATGGTTGATAAACGAGGGTTATATTATTCAAATCGAAATGTCGTAGGGTCTGTGAACAGTGTATAGCCACGTTGGTTTTCCCAACACTAGTACCAGATCTTTTAATGAAGGAATTCGGTTTGGCTTAACGCTCTTTCCCACTGCTGTCTTTGGTACATGAGGTACTTAAAATAAACTGGATACAGTACTTAAACTAGATATTGTCTTAAGCAATACAGCATATAAATTATTTGGATCTTGTAGATACATAGGTGAATTGACTGTTTTGTGTAGCTAAGTTCTCATATATCACCATCTCCTTTCCAGGAAAGAAAAGACACTTCGCTTATTATGTGATGTATATTTTTTGCTTTGATTTCCTTCCATTTACAATATGTATATAATTTATTTCTATTTAGTCATAATGCATTACTGTTAAAGGTCTAAATGCTGTACATATGTTTTTTTTATGTTTTATGAAGTGTTTTTTTTACTTGCGATATGACCAGTATATCAAAACCAACCGTATGAATTTTTTGTTTGTGCACAAGTGTGGTTATGTAGTTTTCCTCTGTGAAAGTATTACGTAAGTGCTCATTTTTTTATACAGTTTTGGTTTAGATGAGAAGTATTTGTGTCTCGGCAAAAACGGCAGCTAGCTTTTTTTTTATGTTTTTGTACATTGTAATGTACGTTGGGTCCCTTGGCGTCAATAGCCGCGGGAGGAGATGATGATGATAATGTACATTAGTTATGAGTTTGTGCAAAGATGTTTGTTATTCCCATGGTGCTATCTATAGTCCATTTCTTTTAGCGAGGCATATTTGCACCGACTCGCATACGGTGCACTTTTAGCTCGGTAAAGTTTCCTGACCGCTGATTGGTTGGACAAGATAATTCTAACCAATCAGCGATCAGGAAACTTCTACGAGCTAAAAGGGCACCGTTGCGAGTCGGTGCAAATATGCCTTGCTAAAAGAAATGGACTATAATTGCGTTGGCCTTTGGGACAATATGTGAAAATCCATTGAAGTCAAGATGCACACTTTGTCTTACTTGTAGGGGTACTGAATGTATCCATACAGGTATATCCAAATTAACAATTTATCAGTAAGGGTTAATAAGTGATATGTAGAAAATTCATTAAATAATACAGATTCATGTTAGCAGGAAGAGAAACTCCAAATTTTAAAGCCTTCAGATATGTTTTTGCATCTAAAGTTTTCACACACTTAGTACGGTCGCAATCTTTGGGGGATGTAACACCTGACAGTGTGAGATTGAGATATGATCTTCTAACAGTTTGGGTAGATCAACAAGACATGAAGACCCTAGCAGGAGATAGCAGTCCATGTAATGATTGTCAACCACAAAAAGAGAGGGAGAGAGAGGTTGTAAACTCAGCCGGGAGATCCATTCATAAGTTTCGTCTGAAGGAAGCAAGTTGGTATTAGTCAAGACCTAATAGCAGGTAGTCAGTTGTTGCAGACAATCCTAGGGGATCTCTGAATTCCTAATCAAGTTTTGGAAAAGGTCATATTTCTGGTTATATCATTTGTTACTTTGTGATTTAGTTCTTTGATATCTTAACATTGATCCCTCTTGTTTAAGACTGTGGCGATCATGAGAGGCGTAAGACAATCCCGCGCTAAAGACAACTCAAAGGGGGTTCCCAAAAAGGAGTAGAGAAGAGGAGAATGATCCGTTAGCTGCCTTGTCCATCCTCTGATGCATCATCGGGATCGTTTTAATAAGGCAAAAGTTTCGTCCGTTATCATCCACCTTTTGTTCTGTTTTCAACTCGACAATCTTTAAGCAGATATTAACCATTTTACTCCCAAAGGACGTACTGGTACGTTTCACAAAAGCCATCCCTTTACCCCCATGGACGTACCGGTACGTCCTTGCAAAAAAATGCTATAAAAATGTTCTATTTTTTTCATATTTTTGATAATTTTTTTAGAAAATTGAGGCATTTTCCAAGAGAATGAGACCAACCTGACCTCTCTATGACAAAAATTAAGGCTGTTAGAGCAATTTAAAAAAAAATCTACTGCAAAATGTGCTGGGAAAAAAATAACCCCCTGGGGGTTAAGGGGTGGAAATTTCCAAATAGCCTGTGGGTAGAAGGGTTAATAAATACAGTTAAAAAAAAATGAGGCTCTTGTTAAATATTTAGTCATACTCATAATTCTTTTATATTGGTATAGTAAAATTTCCTTTAGTTACATCATTGTTTTGCGTTTTAAAAACAAAGGAATAACATCACAGAATTTAGTGTACTGTACAACTCTCCCGACGCTAGAGCACCTTTCCGTGGTGGGAGGGATTCCATGCATTGGTCTTACGAGAAAATGGCGCCGCTGCTTCTCCTAATTCCAGTCCATGGACGAAGAATATAGCAACTGTATTCCTTTGGAACTAATTTTCTTTAACACCAACATGAGCCTTTGGTAGTTCTTTTCGTAGAGTTTATACAAAATCGAAATATCTTCATGGGTGTAACTAGAGATTTGGTGGCCCCAGGGGGTCTGTTAGTGAAGAGGCTAACCTTAGCCTTACCCTGGGGAGTGGCGAGCGAAGCCTGATAACTGGAAGCACTTATGAAAAAATGTCAATCAATTTTAGGTGCCGTTTTATACTTTAAAAGTATCAATCACTCCTAGGTACCATTTTATACTTTTAAAATATCAAAAAATTTTAGGTGCAGTTTTATACTTTCCAAGTTTCTATTGAGGTTGGCCTTGAAGAAATGTTGAAAATAAAGTGCTATGTATTTCCACTCTTATTTTCTGACTCTACTTTGGAAGTCCCCTTCTCGTGGAGGAACAGGGTGACATTTTCAAAAAGGACCCTACGCCACTGCTTATCCTTATCAGAGACCTCACGATGTTAAAATTAACCGAAAATCTGATTTTAGCTTGCGTTACCCTTAAATTTATTTGCTAATATTTTGTGCCTCGCTTTGCCAGACTCCCAGGTACGATATGTAATTCCTTGTCAAGGGAGGCAGCTGAATGGTTACCTAAAGCAAGCGTCCCAACTGCTAATACTTATATGTAGTACAGTATGTGTATAAGCTGTATATGTATATGCACTATATATATCTATGTATGATTAATTGAGTTTAACTTATTAGTATTTATTTTTCGGTGGGGTTGAATCTTGTCCCGAAGGTTGAGGTATATATTTTTCAAATGTGCACTTATGTATAAAAAAGTTCCACTTGTGTATATTTATAGCCCATTGATGGTTTGGTAAATATCTATGTATTTTTACAGCTGCAGGTTTTACACTATTAGATATTTCTAATTTGTGTAAGTAATGTGTAAGAGTGATAATTACTGATTATTGTTCTCTTGTTCTGTTGTGCATTACAGTAGCACGCACTGGGTCATTAATATTTATTTCAACAATATCATACATGTATAAGCAAGGTTAGTACCATGTTTACACAAGATAGCACATTTATGTATTTACCCATCCGTATGGTTGGCTGTATGAGTTTCCCCGCTTTGTGCGCGACCTTGCGACCTTTTATCTGGTGGCGTAGATTGGCAATTGCGAGAGTTAAAGCATAGTACAACATGTCTGAACCTTTAGTCTTTGAAATAGAATTTTGATGTATAGATGTTGCAAATTGTAAATTGTATTTTTATATGGAGTTTGAATATTGAGTGCGAGATATCATGAGAAATTATTGTTCTGTTAATAAATGCTGCACAATAAATGGATTAATTTTTATTTTTATTTGTTTAATCCTTTGCCTCTTAAAGATTCTATAAGGTAGTTTGCATGTGGTTAACTATTTTTGTATTCAACTTAAAGTCCATAATTCTAAACGTATGGTAGTCGTAAATAAGATTAATTTCCGGACAAAGAAGTCAGTGTTTATATGGGCAAGGAAACACATTTTAACCCAAGGCAATATTTATAAATTGAAAACATAAAGTAAAGGTGTTCTAAGAATTTAAGGCTTTAAGAAACGGACTTAGACTGAGACAGAGTGGACTGAGAGAATAATATCTAGATCCATTCTTGCATTTAAGAATTAGAAATCAGTTGCTATCGCTATATGGCACTTGGTAAGCATGCAAAGTCCTTTATTTTATTAATGTATTACAGTATAATGCGATTCATGAGGTCTATGAGTCCTGTTTCTAGATGCTCATATGATGTGCTAGAAAGTTTGGAGTTATTAAAATCCCTATCATGTCAGTTAGGACCGGCTAGCGTGTCAAATTGGGGTACTGAAACGCATCAGGGTCTATTAATGCTTTCCTAATTTTTTATCCTCACGTCACAGGGATAAAACACTATTTGTCGAGCTCGCGTAGATGGTAATAAACATACCAAGAAGTGCCATTATAGTTCCAAATTATAAAAAATAAACAATTAATTCCCTCCTTTGAAGTCAGAAATGATAAATGTTTCTTCAATACTTGAACTCTCTCCTTTAAATACAGTTGGTACTGTACTGTATACTGTAATACTAATGTTTTTAACATTATTCATTTGTTTTTGTCAGACCTTGCAACCAAAAGTAGGTAAATCTATTTACATTGAATAAAACTAGATAAACCTTGATTAAACGTAAGTACACCTCACAAGGTGTGGCAATATTTAAGGGACCTTGTAGTGTTCCTTTTGGCCCCTAGTTTAAGTAGCTTTGTATTAATCTACTTCATCTCCGTTCCTTCTTCCATCTTGATGACCAGTTAACCTTTACTTCATAGTGTAACTTCAGATTCTTCCTCTACTTACAGCCCCCAGCACTTAGATATACTAAAAGCTAAAAGAAAGTGGTGCATTCTACAATGTATAAGGTCACAAAGTCATCTGATGTATGATTTGTTCTATCTGCAAATAAATCAAGTTGGTTTTAATTTGCTAAAACTCTAAATACCTTCAGTCAGGTTCATAGAAAGTATGCTACAACAAAATATTGTTAGTTTTCCATCTCAGAAATTAGTAATTCCTTCAGGATGCATTCCTGTTGCATAGCATGGAAAATACTGTGTTGTGTACTATAATGGTCTGCTGTAGAGCTACAAGGAGGAAGAGTGTATGCACACTTGTTAGGAATATTTGCTGGGATCAGAGTCGGTGCTAACCTGTTCCATTTACTTACTGCTAGGTATAGAAAATTTAATTGATCCGATTACAATTTTTCCCCAAATTTTTTATAAGGAAGGTGAAAGACACTTTAATGCCTACACTTGAAAACTAAGGTTTGATCTCATGGACTATTCGCAGCAGCGACGTAATCTTATAATCGACATCGTCTCTGTCTAGGAGTTGGCGTGAATGTATAAAACTCCCATTTGTATTAGACTATTGAATGTTTCAGCTTTCTTGACGTCTATCTTCTTTTAAGGATTATTTCTATCAAAAGGAAAGAAATAATATATGATAGTCTAAAGCTATGGATGCTATCTTCTAATTTATACCAAATTCCAAAAGACTAAAGGCATTGCATATATTATCACTAGCTAAATTATAACCCTAGTTGCAAAAGCAGGATGCTATAAACCCAAGAGCTCCAACAGGGAAAAAATAGCCCAGTGAGGACAGGAAATAAGGAAAGAATAGCATTCCCGAGTGTACCCTAAAGCAAGAGAACTCTAACCCAAGACAGTGGAAGACCATGGTACAGAGGTTATGGCACTACCCAAGGCTAGAGAAAAGGAATATTCAATTCTATTAGTTTGTTTGGTTCTTTTGAAAACATCTATTTACCAAGGCACTTGCCCAATTTTTTGGCGGATAGTCGACATCAAAAAGAAGAAAAAGGGGACTTTCTCTCTCTCATCTCCTCCCAGCCTGACGAGGGATTCAGCTGAATTTAGTAAGTACTGCTAGGGTGCCACAGCCCACCCTCCCCCGTTATCCACCATAGATGAAGCTTCATATGCCGAATCCCCTACTGCTGCTACCTCAGCAGTCACCAAGCGGAGGAAGCAGCAGGGCCTACCGGAACTGCGTCGCAACTGCTCGCCATTCATTCCTATTTCTGGCAAGGTCTTTTGCCTCTCTCCCATCTATCCTCCTATCACCTAGAGTCACTTAATTATCATTATCAGCTGAACTACAATCCTAGTTGGAAAAGTAGGATGCTATAAGCCCAAGGGCTTAAATACAGAAATCAATTAAGAAAGAATCATGTTCTTACATACAGTTATATTCTTAGCATTTAGATTTGAGCAATATGCATTATTTTTACTGGATACATAGAATACTGATACCAAGCTGGATCAAGTTCTCTTATTAAAAAAAAAACAGTTTTTCAAGTTTTGTTATATACATAGAAATATTGCTTTGTATCTTGATAATTTTAATATACTTGATATATTGCAAGCATTGTTAGATGGAAGGTTGTTGCAAGCAGTGAAGAGTTTCTACACAGGCAGTAAAGCATGTGTTAGGATAGGAAATTAAGTGAGTGAGTGGTTTCCAGTGCGAGTGGGGCCAAAACTGGGATGTGTGATGTCGCCATGGTTATTTAATTTGTTTGTTGATGGGAGTTGTAAGAGGTGAATGCTCGAGTGCTTGGTTGAAGATTGAAACAGGTGGGAGTGATCATGAGTGGGAGGTAAATCAGTTGTTTGTGGATGATACTGTAATGTTTGCAGACTCAGAGAAGCTGGGGAGTCGATTAACGACAAAGTTTGGAAGGGTGTGTGAGAGAAAGAAGCTGATTTAATGTGGGTAAGAGTAAGGTTATAAGATGCACGAGAAGGGAGCGGGGTTGTAGGTTGAATGTCGTGTTGAACAGAGTTACTTGAAGTAGATCAGTTTTTAAGTACTTTGGGTCTGTTGTTGCTGCAAATGGTGGAGTGGAAGCAGATGAACGTCCAAGAGTGAATGAAAGAATGTAAAATGTTGGGGGGGGGGGGGTGAAGGGAGTGGTAAAGAATAGAGGGTTAGCAATTAATGTAAAGAGAGTTCTGTATGAGAACTTAGATGGATCAGTTGTGGGGAATGAAAGTGACGGAGATACAGAAATTGAATGAGTTCGAGATAAAGTATCTGAGGAGTATAGCTAGTGTATCTTGATTAGATAGGGCCAGGAACAAGAACAAGTGTAAGAAATGATTTAGCTGCTAGAGTGGATATGA